>NC_041048.1:28410662-28648801 GCF_900634775.1 Gouania willdenowi | reverse complement strand
CTCAATTTTCACGTCCATGCATTCACAAGGTTGCGCTGCGCAGTGTCTAAGTAGAATACAGGCCTCATCTAACCCACCAGCGGCAATAGCCAGTCCACCTCCTCTCTCGGGGTCAATGAGCTCTTATTGCCCCCCCATGCCTGGCAACCTTTTAGCGTTAATTAATTGCTTTTCACTGGTATACAATCCAAATAGGTAACTTTTCACAACATTTTTCATCTGATTAATAAGAGGTACGCTCCTTTTCACTTCCCCTTTGGGGGCCGATTAACTTTGATTGTTGCCCATAATTCTCCTCACGGTCGGTTCTGTGCTGATCAGGCACTTCACACTGGCCAGTTCGGAACGCCGTCCGTAATAAAACACAAACTCTCAACAGCTTATGTTTCCAGAATTTTTAAGAAAAATATCTGAACAGCCAAAGTACACCCTTAAAAAACAGAGCGAAGCATTCCCCAGGAATTGTTCCGCCTGTCACATTAAAACCAGGACTTCTTGTTTGAAAAGTAATTGCCTATGTACTCATAGCATCTAATGGGACACTTTTCTCAGGAAAAATTTGGTACCCCCCCTGCTGTCCAGTGGCTTCGGGCCGGCAAGACAGTCCGACGCGGTAAGGAGGAGGCGCGCCAAATGAAAACAATAAATGTTGAACTATGCTGCCTGTCGCAAGCAGCTTCAAAAAGGGTAAGGTACAGATTGTTTACGAGGGTATCGGTCAAAAAATGTCAAAATGTAAACTTGGTTGAGGCTGCAGTCCTCAATCTCCGTCTCAATTTTCCTGAAATTGAGTAAAAACAAGAGTAAAAGAAGAATCGTTCAGAAATAACAAAGAATTAAAACGTGTGAGCTCAAAAAAATCATGGCCAATAAAAGAATAAAAAATAAAAACTTCAGCTCCAAAAGCTGAGGCAACACAACAGAGGGCTCTTTCTTCAACGGATGTAACCATATCTTGCATTGTGGGGGGCCTCCCCTCCACAAGAAAATAAAAGGAAAGAAAAGCAAACAAAAACAAACCTATGAGTAGCACTATTTTCCTCCCTTTTGTTTGTTTTTTCTCATAAAGGCAAAAGCAGTGTAAATAAATGAGCAACATAATGAATAAAAGCAAAGATAAATGATGGGCACACATGGTCTCATGTGGCAAACAGAAGGGTTCTGTGTGAAGTTACGGTGGTCTTGTGTTTCAGCTCATAGTTATGAACGTGTGTGTGTGACTGTATGTCTGGTCTGTCTGCTTAGAGCACCTTCTTTTACTAAGTGTTTCTCAAAGCGTGTCAGAGAATAAATGAAAACAAAATAATCTAGCGTACAGTCAGAAAATAGAGGGGTCAGTATTGTCCTATCGAAGGAGAAGCTTGTTGGCTATTTGCTAGTTGTCCCCCCCTATGCCAAAGTTCAAGGCTAAAGTGATATAGCACTACCACCAAAGGCTGTGGTGGACTTCTTATGGCTTGGTTTCCTCGTAGCTTTTGAAACAGTGTCTTTTTCGGTGAAGGCGTTCCAGCAGACTTGTGGTCAGGGTCTGCAGTTGCTGCCGCATCATTCAGGCAGTAATCGTGGCATTTAACCCGCAACTCATTGGTGGGGGAGTGTCCAACAAACTCCGACGCCCACAGGTTCTCAGTCTTTGATGATGGGGCAGGATGTGTTAATCCCAGCATTGGCCCATTCCAGAGACGATGAAGAGTTGACTTGGGACTGACCGAGTTATTTCGTTGCAGCATTGCTTTGCTGAATGGGAGAGTTGAGTCCTTTGATAGTCGATTTCCTTCTGAAGCTTGGTCCTTTGTATGATGTTGACATTTCATTAGCATAAGGGTTGAAGGTGATTTCATTCATTAAGAGCTTTCATTGCAGATGTCGTTTCTTCAGGCACAACCTCAAAGCCAACAGAAACTAACAATAAAATAATAAAAAATTATAATGATGATAACAGTAATATTAAAATAAAATAAAATGAAATCAGTTGCAATGTTAAAAATCACTTCAGAGGGCCCAAACTGATGTTTACTCAGCGTGTTGAAGCTGTTTTAGGCCATATTAAAAATCAAGTTGTTCTCTTAAAGTTTCAAATTGCAATGTTAAAAATCACTTCAGTGGGCCCAAACTGATGTTTTCTCAGCGTGTTGAAGCTGTTCTAGACCATATTAAAAAATTAAGGTGTTCTCTTGAAGTTCACACACCCTCCTAAGATTAATTTTTATCACCAAAATATGCTTGGAGCAGGTTTTGGTAGTATTGTTGAGGCGATTCGGTTTTTTTTTTGCTCAATTGTGCAGGCAAATTCCAAACCTGTTTGCTGAAGTTGATTGGAGAATTCTTTGATTATGAGACGGGATAGCGTCGGGTAGTCGCTTTGGGTTTGTGTAATTTGGCGAGCAATGAAATTGTTTACCATTCGGCTGGAGGTTGCTTTGATGAGGTAGATTCTGTTATCTACATTAGCCATCGGGTAACATTTCAAGTTGAAGTCAATGTGTTTTGAATATTTGGTCGAATGTCGGTTCGAACCTTGGAATATTTTTGGCGATTTTATCTAGGTCGCGATTTGACGGTCAACCGTAGTTAGGATCACCTGGTGGCGTTCGTTCAGCGAGATCAGCGGTGTCGCGTTTGAGAGCTCTGGGTCGCTGAGGGTGTGCTGGGTAATGCGGGTAGGCTAGGGAGGAACATGCGGCTCGGGCTGAGGTGCATTTCCTCCACCAGGGTCAGGTTGGTCCCAGTCTTTTCTTAGGGAGGGGCTTGAGAGTGCGTAGAGGAGTTTGCGCTTTGTTCCTCTCAGCTCCCTCTCAGTGCTGTCCAATGCACTTTGGACGAGTGTGGTTGCTGCTCTGTTGGTGGTCACCTGTTTCAGCAAGTCATTAACATGCGCTTTTTCAGCGTCTACGTTTTGAGCTGCTAATTTTAATTTAGATTTTGTGCTTTTGATTTCTATCTCAGCTTTCCTGAGTAGTCTTTCACTCTTGTGTGATTCATTAAAGCTGGCGTCACCTGTTAAGGTGGCAGCTTCAATGTTTCGTTCCAATTGACTGATTTTGTTCAGTAAATGTGCATTTTTGCTTTTCAGTTCTGCCTTTTCTGCAGTTAATTTATCAATGTGAACTTTAGTGTTTTCCAACTCATGCGCAAGAACTGCCACTCAGGCCACTTCAGGTGGCAGTTCTCACAAGGGTAGTGATGATGTTCAGTTTAGAGAGGCATATTTTAATAATTATTACATTAAAATACGGGATATTTAGGGGAAAATACTAATACGTGACAATGGCGGGAAAGAGGGGTAAAATACGGGAGTTTCCCGGCCAAAACAAGATACAGGTAAGGTCTCTGGACATCACTCAGACTTTGACCTTTCTTGATCCCAAGGATGTTTTGGGTCCCTTTTCCTGAGAATAAAAATTGATTTGCGTTAAAAACACATTTCAATTGCATCATTAAAGTGTTTAGGTGAACACACTTTGTTCAGATAATTATTCCTTTAATTTTTTTTTCTCTTGGCTGCACATGTTGTCAAAGGTCAACACTACAAGAAGAGCAATCTTTTTTAGACAGCAATGCATTTTTTTTTTTTTATTATTGCAATTAAATAAATTGCATTATTGTATTGCATAATTGTGACCATCACCAGCCCTCCCTAAGGAAGGGTAAGAAACACTTTTTTTTTTTTTCAAAATATGTTTATTAGTTTTCCATTTTAAATACAATTAACAAAATGGTCATGCTGACATAAACCATGGAATATAAAAAAACAAGGAAAAATAATACAATAATAACAATAAGACAATCATACATCCATCCACACATACTCTCACGCCTAGTGAAGCTTGCACGTAAAGACATTATACATTGTTGTACACTGTAACCCATGCCATAGTGAGGAGAGAGAGAATTATAAAAATAAAAAAAAAATAAATAAAAAAATTATTTTGCTATAATGGTCATGTAAGGTTCCCATAACTTTTCAAAGTCTCTTTGTTTTCCTTTTGCGATATATGTTAGTCTTTCTAGTCCAATGCATTCTGAAAGTTCTTTGATCCATTGTTGAACTGAAGGAGCTTCCATCCTCTTCCAGTTTAGGGCAATAGCTCTCCTGGCATGCAATAGCCCAAAGTCCAACAATTTCTTTTGCTTCTTTGTTCTTGAAAAATCTCTCGGGTATATTCCTAGTATGCAAAGCTTGGCTGAAAGGGGAATCTCCACTTTAAAAACTTCTGATAGACATTTGACCACATCATTCCAGAATTGTAGTATATCTGTACATTCCCATACACAATGTACAAGTGTCCCTTTGTGATCTCGACATTTAGTACATGTGTCTGGAATATCGCTGGACATGTGATGAAGTATTTCAGGTGTTATATAGACCCTTGGCAACCATTTGTGTTGGAATAACCTCCATCCTGTTTGCCAGGTGTGAAGTGTTCATTATTACACAAGGGAGTGAATTGGGATAATGATAAAGGGTCATTAATATGTTTATGTGCATTATGCCACACGATGATAGTGTTTTTTAAAAAGGGATTCTTAGTATGTTTTTTAAGAGTTTTTAAATTGGCTGAATAAATATAACTATTAAGAGGCAAATCTGAAATGGATTGTTGTTCAATAGTCATCCAAGCTGGAGGTGAGTTTGTGCAAAAATAATGTGAAGCTGATGTTAACTGGGCAGCCATGTGATACCATCTAAGGTTTGGGAGTTGGAGCCCCCCTCTTTCATAGGGCAAGTACAGTAATTTAAACCGAAGCCTCGCTTTCTTATTGTTCCATATAAAATGACTGAATGTTTTGTTTAGGTTATCAAAGAATGTTTGTGGTAATGGCAGGGGGAGTGTCTGGAAGAAATAAAAGAATTTGGGTAAAATTGACATCTTCAGAATATTTTTTCGTCCCATCATGGAGATGGGTAAGTTTGACCAACGATTTAAAGTTTCTGTAACCTTGTCTACCAGGGAGTCATAATTAGTAGCAACTATTTTGTTCAAATCTGGAGTAATTTTGATGCCTAGGTAGTTAAATCCATCTGTGGCGATTGTAAAATTAGTTTTCACTGTAGGATTTTTACTGTCCTCTTCATTAAGAAACATAAGTATAGATTTACTGTTGTTAATTTTATATCCAGAAAACATACCAAATTCTTCAATTAAGTTCACCAGCTTAGGGATGGTATTTTTTAGGTCTGTCAGAAAAAATATAATATCATCAGCAAATAAAGATTTAAGTTGATTTTTCCCCCCAATAAATACCCCCGATAGTCCCATCTGAGTTCTCACTGCAATGGCTAAAGGTTCCATGGCCAGAGTAAATAGAATTGGGGAGAGCAGGCACCCTTGTCTTGTGGAGCGTTGTAAATTGAAAGGATTTGAGACGTTATTGTTAGTTAAGACTTGAGCAGTAGGGTTTGTGTATAACAACTCGATCCATTTGATAAATTCCTCTCCTAGCCCATATCTTGGGAGCAGTTTCAGAAGATAAGCCCACTCAATCCTGTCAAATGCTTGGCATGCAGCTACAGCCAGCGTTGCTGTATCCCTTGCATTTTGTTTCTCATACAGTATATTTAGAACACGTCTAATATTATGATAGCCTTGTCTCTTTTGAATGAAACCTTGTTGATCGTCTACAATTAATTTTGGTATAAGTTTTTCTAATCGTTTTGCCAGGATTTTACATAATATTTTCATATCACATCCCATAAGACTGATCCCCCTATATGATGAGCACTCATCTTAGGGCTTATTAGGTTTTAATATCAGAGTAATTTTAGCTAATCTTAAGGATTCTGGGAGAGTTCTGGTTTCGTACGATTCTTTAAACATGTCAAGAAGTGGTTGGGCAAGCTTGTTTTTAAATATCTTAAAAACAAGCTTGAGGTCCTGGGGCTTTGCCGCTATTCATATTTCCTATAGCTTCTAATATATCTTTTGTTGTTAGTGGGTTATCAAGTGTCTCTTTATCCTCCTCAGATAATGTTTGGAACTATAATGTATCAAGAAATGCATTTTGAATTTCTTCATTTCCATGACACTCTACATACTAAGGATCGTTCTATCTGCTTGCAGATTTCCTGGTTGTATTTTTTATTTTGGGTACTCGTGTAACTGATAATTTCTCCTCTTATATAGGCTTTAAAAGCTTCCCATCTGATACTAGCTGAAGTTTCATCTTTATTAAACTCAAAATAATTGTCTATACATTTTTCGATAAGCTTGATAAAAAACCTTGTCTTTCAACAAAAAAGTCTGCAATCTCCACCTTTTTGGACCCTGTTCAACTTTATCCAAATGAACTTTAATGGAGACTGGAGCATGGTCACTCATTACAATGCTACTGTACCAACATTCTTTCACTTGTAGTCCTATGGATGTTAGAAAATAATCTATTCGTGAGTGGCTTTTATGGCTACTTGAGAAACATGAATACTGTTTTTTAGTTGGATTTTTATCCCTCCATATGTCTTGCAACCTAAGATCTTTTATATAATTATGCATTATTTTTCTAGTTTTGGTATGTGTATTGTCAGTGTGAGAACATCTGTCAAGTGTTGGATCAAGGGTGCAATTAAAGTCTCCTCCCATAATATATATGCCATCTAGTGCAGATAGAGTCAAAAAGAGTTTTTCAAAGAAGGATGGGGAATCATCATTAGGGCCATATACATTAATCAAATTATTTTTTTCTGTGACAGAATAATACCTTGTACAATAAGGTATCTCCCACCTGGGTCCAAGATGATTTTGGTTTTTTGAAATGGCACCGATTTGTGGATCAAAGATACGACCCCTCTGGCATGACCGGTGAAAGGAGCCTGAAATATCTGACCTGGCCATCTTTTAGTTAGGATTTGAATATCTAGTGTTGTCATATGTGATTCTTGTATAAAAACAATCTTTGAATTTAAATATTTGAATCTAGTCAATACTTTTTTAACTTTTACCAATTTTCTCTTTCCCCTGATATTCCAACTTGTTATAGTAATGTAAAAATTACTTCCCTTTGTTGTCTTTTCCATATATTCTAATTATGAACTTAAGGAGCATTAGGGCCAATGAAAATAAGAGTTAACCATTAATAGATAAAGTGCAAACTCACACAGGCACACAAACACATTCATACCAGCACATATGAACAATCCTGAACTGCTGAACATTCCCTTGAAACCCTGCACTTCATCCAGTGAAATGCACACCCACCCTCCCAGAACATAGTGGTTAGTATACTCTGATCCACAAATCTGAGGAGCAGCTAGTCAAAATGACCCCAATTCTTCTCAAATCAGTAACCATCCACCATGTTCATTTCACAATTATATTTACTTGTTACCCTTATGAAATAGAACTCAATTAATGTAACTGCCAACATTAGAATTTAGAACAAATGGTCATTAAATTAGACCAATATAAAAAATATGTAACCTGTTTCACTTGAGAGAGTTATTCAAAGTGACTTTTTTTTTTTTTTTTTTTTTTCCCACCTGTCTCGTATTACAGCACACTGTACAGCTTGCTCATCCCGAGGGGCGAGTGTCTTCAGTAGTAGATGGGAGCTGCTTGTAGAAATCCTCAGCATCTTGCGGTGTGGAAAACAGGTGCATCTTGCCTCCGTGCAGGAACCTGAGTTTGCATGGATTGTACTGAAATCCGCAGAAAGCATTAATGTCAATGAAGCCTTTTATGACTGGGTGAAATCCTCTCCTCACGCGAACCGTTTCAGCTGAAAGATCCTGAGCGAACATGATTTTTTGCCCCTCGTGAAGGATCTGTTGTTTTTTAGCTTCCCGGAAAACGAGTTCCTTGTCTTGAAATTTCAGGAACTGGACCAGAACCGCTCTGTTTTGTCCGGGTCTTCCTGTCGCCAGCGCACGATGGACACGTTCGAGAGTGAATACTTTTTGTGGTGGGAGGCCTAGCCATATTGGTAATCAATGAGCGGACGTCTTCCCTCTATTCCCTCGCGTATTCCAAAGATTTGCAGATTTTTTCTCCGGCCCCGATTTTCAAGATCCTCTGTTTTTGTCTCCAGGAAAGCGATTCGCTTTAAAGCTGATTGTAGGGCTGCATCGGCCGTCTGCTGTGTCTCCTCGGTCACAGCAATGCGGGCCTCAGCCTGTTCGACTCGGCCAGTGTTAGCTGTAACCTCCTGGTTTGTGGCAATTAGTTTACCCTGAGTTGTGAGAGTAGTTGACATGCTCGTTAATCTCCGATTGATGCCATCAAGTCTTCCTCCAAAGTCAGACCGCAGTGACCTGAGCTCTGATAGCACTTCTTCAATGCTAGCCATGTTAGCAATGTCCATGTTGTTTATAGCAGTAGTGCTAGCTATGCTAGCACTCGTGTGCTCCGGGAAGCTCACCGGAGTGGTTTTCGTGCTTGTCTTGCGTCCGCGGGTGAAAATCTCACACTGTTTTGCTGTTGGTGTCCTCGACATGACCTTCTTTAACTAGAACGTTGGCAGTTAGGTAGGGTATTTTTCAGAAAAGTGAAGCACGGCCTCGGAGCTTCTCGGCTAAGCCTCCATCTTGGTCACGTGACCCCCGGAACCCCCAAGAAACACTTTATTAAAGGGAGAATATAAAAAGAGAGGGCAGTGTTACACCTGGTGAGGGGGTGGGGGGAGGTGGGGGGGGGGAGTTACTCCAGTTTTAAAGTCTTTACACTGGCTCCCAGTCAGCCTCAGAATAGACTTTAAAGTTCTGCTGCTGGTGTATAAATCTGTGAATGGGTTTGGTCCAGAATACATCAGTGACATGTTAGTCAGGTATGAACCCAGCAGGTCTCTCAGATCTATGGACACAGGTCAGATAGTGGAGCCCAGAGCTCACAGTAAACATGGTGATGCTGCTTTTAGTTGTTGTTGGAACAAACTGCCAGCAGAGCTGAAGTCAGCATCCAATGTGAACATCTTTAAATCAAAGTTAAAGGCACTTTTTTTCTCTACTGCATATGATTGAGAAAGAGATTTTTTGTCATGTTGTTGATGTCATGATGATTTTACTGATGATTTTAATTGATTTTACTGATGATTTTAAATGTTCTTATTGATTTTAAACAATTGAATGTTTTATCATGTAAAGCACATTGAGTTGCCTTGAGTATGCATTGCGCTATACAAATAAATTTGCCTTGCCTTGCCTTGCCTTAACTGCTCATAATTTATATTTAGATGTTTTGATGTGGTGCACCTTAATAATTGATGCACCTTTGGAATTTGACTGTGCACAGAGACAAAAAGAAAACCTTTTAAATGTGGCCTTATTTTGTATAGGCCAGGTTTTTTAAACCCCCACAGATCTAAAGATGGTGAACTACCCACGGAGAACTACAGGTCTACCAGGGTGGTAGGACCACCTACAAGTACCGATCCTCTTACCCAGGAACCCACCTCACGAACTTCAATCCTACCAGGGTGGTAGGACCAGCTTCATTTTTCTTTCAGTGGAACTATTTTTTTTTCCCCAGGCTGGGACGCCTTACTGAACTGAACTAAATCCCAGCGGGTGAACTCTAGTCTGTTTTGAGACTAATTTTGGTTATTATTATTGTTTTTTATTTAATAAATCCATGGTACTTATTTTTATAAACAGCAAATGGTCTGTCTATTTTCTGCACATCGTAGTAATAATTCCCAACTCACACTTGAACCTAGGACTAATCTCAGCCCAAAACCTAATAACCAACAGTAAATGTACATTGGGCTACACCTGTGTGAATGTGTGTGTTTAGTGAATGTATGAGGTGCAATTAAAAGAAAGGGGATGGAGGGGAGCTCCTTTCATTTTTCTTATTTATGGATTCAAATTCCCTTTTTCTTTTGAAGTGATTTCCCACACACGGAGAGGGTGGCATTTGGGATCAGAACTGCGGCCTCTATGAGTTTAGAATGCAGGAACAGAAAAAAGCAAATAAAATGCTTGTTATTGGCTCCAAATATTTCCAATCATCATCAATCATATTTATACTTGCTTACCATCTTCTTTCTGTATCCTGTAATTTACCTTAACTAGTACAGTGCCCGTCGGAAGTATGCATTCATGTGGGAGCTTAAGTAGAGTTAATTATGGCCAAATGAGAATATGTTTGAAGGTTGGATATACAAAGAGGTGTACATACTCTGTAGTGTTATGGATTAATTCTATGGGACATAAACATGATTCATGTTTGTTGTTTTTTTTTTACTCACTTTTATATTTTGTGTATTGTTCTGTGATGTATGTTTTTTGGAGTAATGTGTATTTGCGTATCTTTTTGTTGTGTTTTCGTGCATTCTTTGTATAATTATAGTTTTTTGTTGCCATTGTACTGTGATTCTGGAGTCATTTTGTGAATTTTTGTTAATTTCTAAATATTTAGTTTTGTGTATTGAGTCATTTTCATATTTTAGTTGTATTTTTCTGTAACTGTCTTTTGGAGTCATGTGTATCTTTTTGTGCATTTTTTGTATAACTGTTTTTGGTTGCTAGTAAAGTGCCCGTCGGAAGTATGTATTCATACAGTGGGAGGAGCTTAAGTAGAGTTGTTAATTATGGTCAAATGAGTATGTGTTTGAAGGTTGGATGTACAAAGAGGTGTACATACTCTGTAGTGTTATGAAGATGTATATTTGTGGGGGCAAAATAAAATAGTGTGATTTCCCTGTTTTAATTCTATGGGACATGAACATGATACATAGATAAAGGTTGCACCAATGTTTGCTGGACTTAGGTAAATGAATATTAAATGTACCAGAGCATCCCGTCTTTAGACCCTACCTCGACAAGGAAAAACACAAAATCCAGTGGGAAAATTAATTACACACAAACAATGTCATGTACATCCAACATACGACCATAGAGAAGAGACACAGTGGTGACCACACTGGTGGGTTATCCAGGCTTGGGACTGGCACACAGGAACACACTGAGTGAGTCCTTTTGTGGCTGGATTCCCACCACCACACCATGTTAGAGGATAGTTTGTTAGTGTGTTAGTTCTTAGTAGTAATAGTACGTAGTATCAGTGTGCGTGCAGCTCATACGCTCCTCCCCCCTCATGTCTCGTTTAGTCTAATTTGTGTTGATTTCAAAATCAAAAACGTTTTTAAACATAATTACTAAAGAAGTTAAAAATAATGGAAGCACACCCTCAGATTCTGTGTAGTATGAGGTTTAAGAGAACTGTAAGCCAGGTCAGAAGTGGGTTCCTGTTTGGGCTTCACCACAACTGGGTCTGTTTGGACCTCTCACTGCTTCCAGCCTCCCCCCAACTGCTGATTGAGCATGAGACAGTGGTTTACTGAGTCAGTACTTCAGTATATACAACATTGCTTAAAAAGTGTCGCTTTTTCTTAGTTTCTTCGTCTAGAGCAAGTATACGAAGTCTGTTTGATCTTCCTACTCTGCTGGTGGCAACATAAAATTGTCCATGGCTGAAGAAATCTCTTGTGCTGAAAACACCAACACGTTGCAAAGATTGACCCTGTGACTTATTCACAGTCATGGCAAAGCAAGGTCTCAATGGAAATTGTTTGCGTCTTAAGGTGAATGGGAAGATGTTGTCAGATGGTATGAGTGTGATTCGTGGAATTAAGAGTGTGCAATGTCCATTTTGTTGGTCAAAGTTTCGCAGTAGCATGATCACCATTCCAACTTTTAAAGAAATGCGATGAGGAGGCATTCCGGAAGGGCAGAGTGTGTTTAAAAACTCAGTTGGGTACATATGATGACCCTCAGAATCTGCTGTGTCAACACTGTTGCAAACGTGTTCTCCTCCTGGAAAGATCTTGGTCATGTACTCATTTACTGTGTCGACTTCAGAGTTAGTTGGGCATAATATGACACGTTCACATAGCCACGTTGGACAGGAAATGTTGGCCAGCATGTGTTCATACACCCAATTTACAGTGTCTTTTAATTTGTCACCAGAAATGATCAGTGTGTCATTGAGTGTAATTGTGAATTCACCTTCCTCTGGAACTATTGGAATTTTTGCCTCGCCAAGGTCTAAGAGGAATTTGGCAAAGTTTTCTTCAGCTTGTTGATGTTCTGTAGCTTGAGAGATTCTCATGTTCATTGTTAGACTGAGAGTTTCAACATTTTTCCATAGGTATGAGCTCTTGCAACACCGTCCTATGATCTCGGTTCGGCTACCGTGTGACACAACGATCAGTATTTGCCTCCAGTCGCCACCAAAGACCATTGTGATGCCACCAAATGGTTTGTCTGATATACGAAGCCACCGAAATGTATGGTCTGCTGCTTCTAATGCACAGCAATCTATCATCGTCACTTCATCCACAACCATGAGATGTGCCATCCTAATGAGTGTGGCAGTGTTGTCATGTTCACTGACAGCGCAAGTGGATTCATCAGTGAGAATGAGAGGACATTTTGTTCTACTGTGAAAGGTGGTGCTTTTTGGCAGTAGGGTTGCTGCGATGCCACTCTATTGCAAGAGCCACTTTGCCTTTTGAACGGACTTTGTTCAGGATGTGGCACAATACAAAGGTTTTTCCTGTCCCACCACTTGCATCAAGCGTGATCATCTTTCCAAGTCCCTGTTCCACGCTCTCTATCACGGTTTTGACAACACTTTGCTGCTCGGGATTAAATGCGTTTTCTGTTTGAGTAATTTGAGCGTGAAGTTCCTCCATGTTGTGCTCTGTCTCATGCTGGATGATGTGGGGAGTCTGATTTTGATCATGAAGTGGATTAGGCTCAGGGAGTCCAAAGTTTCCACTCAGTGTGAAACCATGTCTTTCAATGTGGTCCTTGAGGTCGAGTAGCACTTCATTCAGAATGTTCTCATTTGGCTCATTTCATTGCAATCCTGTGCATGAACACGTTTGTGCCTTTCCCAAAACTGCTAGTGCTGTCCTCTAAGCACAAACATGAGCATGGTGGCAAATACTTCACGTAGTGCTGGGCCAAAGGTCACATTTGCTGCTTCCTCCATAACAGAATCCACTTCCTGGTCATTGTCAACAATGTCATACGCAATGCAGGCAGCCATAAAGGTGTCCATGACCACATCTCCAACTTTACGGAGGTCTGTGAAGGACGTAGGTCCTGGGATATGGTATGAAAGGATGCGGAGATAGAACAGTTCAGCAGTGTGAGTTGAAGGCAATCATTGGAATGCGTCCAACGGTGTCGGCCATGAGATAATCGTGGGAATTTAGTCTTTTTTTCGCAATTGAAATGTCTTACCTGTGTATGTGAAGTGTTGAAATACATCTGGGTACACAATGTGTCGCATGTGTGGATGTAGAGACATTGCTTTAAAAAAGGCAGTCAGTGTAGTTGCAGGTGGTCCGGCGTCCAGTAAGTTGTGGACAGCGCCGTCATCATTGAACGTGATGACCTGTTCATTCTCTAAATTAATTGGCAGCGTTTTTACGGGCGTTTTTTTTTTTTGTTGGATGGGGAATTCAAAGATTCGCCAGTAGGCCTCAGATGCAGTGATGTACCAACCTAACTCATAGCACGTCACCTCATCATATCTCAGTTGTTCACGGTCAGCCACATCCAACCTCACAAGACATTGATCTGGACCCTTCTCCAAGTATTTGTACAAATACTTGTAACTGGAGACAGCACAGACAATTTCAAGGTTAATGTCTACTTTGTATCGGAGCAGGAGGTATGGATTGTATGGCACAACCCACTCATTATTGACGGACACATTTATGCCCCCTCTGATCGTCTTTAAGATGGGAGAGCCAGGTGCTTCTTCAGCTCGTCTTCTGTACAATAGGTAAGAGTTGTCTGAGAAGCTTGTCTCAACTGTTTGGGGTAGTTCTTTGAACACTTTCTGTCAACCATGCATGGACTGTTACGATTCCATTGTCCACATGGGCCGTGAATCATATGTTCATATGATCTCAGTGTCACTACTCAGGGCATCAACAATGACATTGTATTTTTCTGCCTTGATAGATTTCTGGTTGTGGCGAATCCAGTTGAGACGGTGTGATTAAATTTTAGCCATCATGTCACATACATACTGTTGTGAGTTTTCCACCACAATGCAGCAAATTAAAGTGATGATCAGTGTTGCGCACTTGAAGGTGGAATTGGTAAAGGTTTGTTGGGGTGACACCTATCAGTTCAGTGTGGTATCCTTGAGAGACCTGTGGCAGAAGAAGCACATATGACAGCGGATCATATGCTGGATGAATGGCATCAATTTTCTGAAGTTGTCCTCCTCTGAGGTGAAGAGTGACAGCCAGCTTTCCAAATTGCTCAGTAGGAGTGGTTCCTGGAGCAATGACTGCAACATCGCTGTCCAGTGACGGAAGATTCACAGTGCCACGGTGAAGATCACGACGGTGAGAGTGAGCTGTTAAGACAATTCTCAGATCATCAGCAGTGTCATTTTGGTTCATGTACTCAATTGCTGACTTGAGCTGTTGTACATATGGGTTGCACCTGTGAATGGCCTCTTGTGCTCTGAGCAAGAATTCTTCATTCAGATCACTGTTTGAGGCATGAGTACAGAGTAATTCCACTTCATGGGAAGGATCATGAAAGGAAATCTGAGCAAAGTTGGGCATTTGACCATGTTCAGGAAGGGGGCCGGCAATGTATTAGTATGCCTGGGTTGAAACCAGGAATAGCAATCTCTTTTATGCCAATGGTTGCCATTGCCAATGTATTGTTGTATTTAGCTTGTTTAACAAAGTTTTGATTCATGAAAAGGTCCTTGATAGCATTTGGAGGCTGTGGTGGGATTGAGCCAGGTTTAGGATTAGTGGGATTGTATGTAAGGCCTATTTTTCCAGACAAGCAACAAAATCCTTTCCTCTCTTCTTTCCATACATAGGCATTGCAGTGTATGCACGTAGGACACTGAGTGTGTGTGTGTGTGTGAAATCACCATGAATCTCCTCTTTAAAAAAGTCTATGTCATCACACCGAGCAAGGTTGCAATTGTCTTTGCGTGCCTGTTCTACGTGTGCATGACACATTTCTTGATGGCACAGGGCATCTCTTGCTGGTCGGTCCTCCTGCTGCTGAGGTGTTTCTGCTGCATGGCGTGTTACCTCGCACACAGCGTTGCTCGCCAAGCCATTATTCCGTTCTTCAGTCGTCTCTGCTGCAAGGCGTGTTACCTCGCGCGCAGCGTTGCTCGCCAAGCCATTATTCCGTTCTTCACTCGTCTCTTCTGCAAGGCGTGTTGTATCACGTGCAACGTTACTGGCCAGGCGATTAATCCGTTCTTCACCTTTTTCTGCTGCACGACATCTTGCATCACACGCAGCGTTGCTGGCCAGGTAATTATGCCGTTCTTCACCTGTTTGAGCTGCAAGACGTGTTGCGTCGCGTGCAGCTGTGCTTGCCAGGCGATTTTTCCATTCTTCCCCTGTTTCTACTGCACGGCGTGTTGCCCCGCGCGCAGCGTTGCTAGCCAGGTGGGCATTTTGGACTTCAGGTGACTCAGCATCACATGTCTGGCGCATTGCCTCACGTTTCCGCTCTTTTTCTGCACGTCAATTTTTTGGCATGATACAACCAAAAGTGATCTGTAGAATAGTAATAGTAGTCCGTGCGCTCAGACGCTCCTCCCACCTCGCAAGTCCCTTTTGGTTTAACCCGCGTTTAGTTTAAAATAACATTTTTGAAACGTAATCACCAAAAAAGTCAAAAATAATGGATGCACACCCTTGGATTATGAGTAGCGTGAGGGTTGACAGAACTGTTAGCTAGCTACCCCCCACCTCCTACTGAGTGAGCGAGTGTGAGAGTGTGTTAGAGACTGAATGTTAAATGCATAAAGCTTATCATTGCTCCAGGAGCAGGAGTTCCCGGGGTTAAATCTTGGTTTAACTTCTTGGTTTCTGCTTAAATTTCTGTTAAAAAGTGAAAAAGTATAAGTACAAAAGTATTTGTCAACATTTTTTTTTTAAACTACTGTTATCAATCCAGAATCAAACCAGGTCAAAGATAGAAAATGTCAATGTTTATTAAATTTCCCAAATTTCACAATGATTTTAACATAAAATCAAATAAAAGTGCTATCAATTGTAAAAATCTGAAAAAAATTAAAATCTCAAATCTAGAAACACCAAAACATAAAACCATTAGATGTGCTCTATTAAATATTAGATCACTGAGATCCAAATCTCTACTAGTAAATGACCTTATCTCAGAAAATAACTTTGATTTATTCTGTTTAACTGAAACATGGCTGTATCAAGATGAATATGTTAGTTTAAATGAAGCCACTCCTCCCAGTCATTTAAATACTCATGTGCCACGAGACATAGGCCGTGGAGGTGGTGTAGCAGCTATTTATCATTCCTCTCTCCTAATCTATCCTAAACCAAAGGCCAGTTACACTTCCTTTGAAAGCCTGGTTCTAAATTTATCTCGTACCGAATCAAAAACCCGCCAGCCAGTCTTATTTGCGGTAATTTACCATCCTCCAGGCCCTTATTCTGAATTTCTATCAGAATTCTCTGAGTTTATATCAAACTTAGTCCTCAGTTCTGATAAAATACTGATAGTAGGAGATTTTAATATCCATGTTGACAAAGATAGTGATAGCCTGAGCTCAGCCTTTATGTCCCTAATAGACTCAGTTGGCTTTTTTCAAACCATTAATGAAGCTACTCATCGTTTAAATCATACTCTTGATCTTGTTCTAACATATGGCCTTGATATTAATGAACTAAAAGTCTACCCTGAAAATCCTCTGCTATCAGATCACTTTTTAATATCTTTTAACATTATCCTAGAGGATCTCGCACTGTGCAATAAAATAGTTACGAGTAGAAATCTGTCCAATAGTGCTGTGGCTAAATTTAAAGAGGCCATTCCTGCTGCCTTAAACTCAGTGCACCATCCAATAAATAACTATGATATTAATTATAACCCGTCTCAACTGGATCTGCTTGTCGATAGCTCTGCTAGTCTACTAAAATCCACCTTGGACTCAATTGCCCCATTGAGGGAAAAAACTATTAAACGTCAGAGGAAAGCTCCGTGGTTTAGCTTTTAAACTCGCACACTCAAACAAACAACCCGTAAATTAGAGAGAATGTGGCGCTCCAATAAAACAGAGGAGTCACAGATACTCTGGCAAGAAAGCCATAGTAAATACATGACAGCCTTACGACATACTCGATCTACATACTACTCCTCACTAATTGAAGAAAATAAAAATAATCCGAGGTACCTTTTCAGCACTGTAGCCAGGCTAACACAAAGTCAGAGCTCTATTGAGCCCATGATTCCTCTAGCCCTCAGCTGTGAGGACTTTATGACATTTTTTAACGATAAAATTCATAAGATTAGAGATAAAATTGGCCACTCCCTGCCTTCACCTGGGCCTGCTGTACCATTAAATGTAAATAGGCCTAACCTAAACTGTTTCATACATATAGGACTTCAGGAACTTAACTCTATTATTTCATCCTCCAAACCATCGACCTGCCTTTCAGATCCGATCCCAACTAAGCTGTTTAAAGAAGTTGTTCCCCTGGTCTGCCCATCTTTGTTGGAGACAATAAATATATCCCTATCAATAGGCTACGTGCCACAGTCCTTTAAAGTAGCTGTAATCAAACCCCTTCTCAAAAAACCTACTCTTGATTCCAGCACTTTAGCAAACTACAGGCCTATATCTAATCTTCCTTTTATTTCAAAGATTCTTGAGAAAGTTGTGGCGGCTCAGCTCTGTGACTTCCTTTAAAACAGCCTGTTCGAGGACTTCCAGTCAGGTTTTAGAGCTCAACACAGCACAGAGACTGCTTTAGTTAAAGTAACTAATGATCTACTCTGGGCTTCAGATGAAGGACGACTCTCAGTGCTGGTTTTATTAGATCTTAGTGCAGCTTTTGACACTATAGATCACTATATTCTACTAGAGAGATTAGAGGAATTACTTGGAATCACAGGGACTGCCCTAAACTGGTTTAAGTCCTACCTATCTGATAGGTACCAGTTTGTAACTGGTACAACAAGTTAACCTGTTGTTAACTTGTTGTTATGCTTTGCTGTTAATAAAAAGTCTTTATGTCTTTTAAAATTATATATGTATTATTATAATTACTTCAGCCACTGCTTGTTACAGAAAAACTTAACATTGACACTAAAACATTGTGCAAATATATCTTGAGTCACTGTCAATCTTTACTTCATACAAAACTTCAGTACGCCAGTTCAGTCAACTATTCATCATCATGTATGACTGTGATGGCCACGGCCACACATTAAAGTTAAGTTACACAGTTATCATTGTTTCTTTGTGTTTCAATTAATGCACTGTCTGTTAATCCTGATTAATCAGACCATGAAGCAGATGCTCAGGAAATTTGTGAATGAGACTGGTGTTGACTTGGATCAATGGCTGCCTTACCTCCTTTTTGCATATAGGGAAGTACCCCAGGCCTCCACTGGCTTCTCCCCATTCGAACTGTTATATGGTCATGAAGTAAGGGGTCCCCTATCTTTATTGAAGGACGTTTGGGAGGGAAATCGGGCAGGGGGGGGTGCTGATAACATAATTTCCTATGTTGTGCAGATGAGAGATCGGCTGGAAAAGATGAGGGGGCTTGCCCAGTCCCACATGGCAGAGTCTCAGCGGCGTCAGAAGGTCTGGTATGATCGGTCAGCCCGGCAGAGGTCCTTCAACCCTGGTCAATTGACCCTGTCTAGTCTAAACACATTATTATGTCTGAAGTCGTAGGAATTTTGATTGTATGTGAAACGTTTTTGTATTTGATGTGGTAGTTTTTTAGATGAAGCCCTAAATGCGTGTATTTGTGTGTTGTAGTGTATTATTTCTTGCAGTTTTAGGTATTTTGCTTTCTCAAATAATTCGTTTGTGTGTGCATTGTGTGGTGCTTTATGTAAAATTCTTATAGCTTTTTTTTGTAGTTTAAATAATGGTTCAAGATACGTTTTGTAGTTATTTCCCCATATTTCGGAGCAGTAATTTAAGTGTGATGCTATGAGTGAAGAATAGATTGTTTTAAGTGATTTGGTATGTAGGATTTGTTGAAGCTTCCATAGGATGTAACTGCTTTTGGCAACTTTGTTTTTAACTATTTGTATATGTTTTTTCCAGGTCAGCTTGTCGTCCATCCACACTCCTAGTACCCTATATTCTTTTACTTGTTCTATTATTTCCATGTTTAGTTTCAGTGTTATATCTCCTGTTATTTTTCTCTTTCCGAAATTGATGAATTTGGTTTTGCTGACGTTTAGGGCTAGTTTATTTAGTTATAATGATATTAATAGTAATAATTGCAATAACAAAATAAGACAATATGCTAAAGTAGTAATAATAGTAATGGATATAATAATAATAGTAATAGTAATAAAATAATGTAATGAATACCAGTAACTATAAGATAAAACAATAATAAGAAAGACTAATATGTAGTCACATCATTCATCGCTCCGTCTTTGGCTGCAGCAGTCGATGCAGCGTCTACGTGTATAACCTCAAGTACCGTGTGATAAGCTTTAGCTTAGCTTTCTTAACTGCCAACATTAGAACTATGTGCATGTTTAAACGGACTTTGCGGGCTTTTCAGGGAATTCGCCCTGTGCGCTATAAAGGACTTGACTACTCCATGTATAACCTCGAGCACCATGCGATAAGCTTTAGCTTAGCTTTCTTAACTGCCGACATTAGAACTATGTGCATGTTTAAACGGGCTTTGCGGATTTTTATGGGCTCTTCTACGGGCTCTGCTACGGATGAACATGCATATTTACTTACTTACCAGAATAGTACATCCCACAAAACTGACACACGCAATACAATTGCAGCCGATTGATTCACAGTTCATCTGTTTCGCCTTCAAAATGGATACCAGAAGTCGTCTGAACTGTGATCAAGATGGATGCCGGAAGTCGTCTCTCAACAGATGGTGCGCTAGCACCCCCTCACACCCTGAGGTCAAAAGCTGAATAGGTTTCATTTCGGGGCCGTCCAGAAGTGAAATAAAATTAAAATAAACATTTGGAAATGACCAAATTACTCCAAAATAACAGATACACACACTTGGGGTATTTGGAACCCGTTGACCAAGTTTCTGGTCGAACTCGCACCGCGTCTGGGAGATATTTGCTCCACACACACACATGCAGGCACACATCCACACACACAGACCTCCCTTGCTTTTATAGGTAGATTTCATGGCCTCCAGATCAGAGCATATGTAGGAGGAGATGAGTTATTATTAATGGGTTATATAACTAAGAATATTAATTATGATTATTAATATTACTTCAAATTCTGCGGGGTGCCACTCCTTTTAACAGGAGAAATATGTCTAAGTTTTTAGACTAAACTCATCAATGTGAAACCAGGGGAAAGTGAATTCTAAACAGCAAATCTACACCATAGTCACATCTTTAATGAATCAGAGGAATCAAAGATTATGTTTACCCTTTTATTCAAAAGTCAACAATTAACACAGTCAAAATATCCATTGAAATGGGATAATTAAATCATGATAAAATGCATTTCTAGGCTAATAAAAGTGAGGATTATATGTAATAAAGTGAAATCACTAATCTAAGAGGATGCTAGTCTACTAAATATTGAATAAAAATGCAGGATACATATTCGAATAATAAGATCATAAAATCAAAGAATAAAATAAAGAGAGCTCATAACAAAGAGAGGAGGACGGACAAAGGGGAGACGAACAAACATGAATGAGATGTACTGTGTGTGTAGCATGTTGTGAGTGTGTGTAAGTATGAGGATGTATTGAATGAGGATGTATTGTAGTTTAAGTGAGTCAGTTCTGCTGGTCCATTGTTCACTGGTCCATACCTTGAGATGCAGTCTGGTTGGACCTGGAGGTGCTGTTTGAGCAATACAGCCGGACGTGCCACCGTTGGTTCTGTTTCGGTTCAACAGAGTGTAGCCCCTTCAGCCGATCCGGGCGGTTAGGCCTTCACAGCTGGCTTAGATAATGGCTCTTGGCTCACCACAAGGGTCGCGGGCCGGGCTTCCTTTCGGCTGTTACGCACGTCACTAGGTGCTGAATTCGTCCGAACCAAGCAGCTGTTGGTTACAAAATCTAACTGTTTCAACTAAAAATAAAATGAAATAAATGAAAAGATTGGAAATATGAGGGAACACGGGTGAGCATGAACGCCCGCGTCCAAAAACTGAAGTTAGGAACGCGTGTCTTTTTTTTAAAGGGAGTTTGTGGACGCCTCTTGGAGGAGGCGTTTTGGTTGATCATTCTGTGATCATGTCGGTGATTGGTCCCTGCCTCTGCTTTCAGCTTGTGGGTGTGTCTTGGGTGTGTGTGTGTAATACAGAGGACAGACGACAAAGGGGAGATTCTAAACATAAAAGAATGCCTAACAATTAATTCCACATATTTCAAAACATCTTTTCAACATCATATCTTGAAATATCATCTATAATGAAAGAGTTTGATACCAAACACGACTAGAAAATAGCCTAGAATCACTTCAGGAACTAATTAATGCATTTTACTTGTAATTACTCATAAACATAAATGTCAAACATCATGTTATGCCTCTTCTTAACTATAGGGTTGCAGCAGATACCTCAAACCAACTTTTGTGATGTTTTCTGGTATTTTTAAGCACTTTTAAATGATAAACACTTTAAAATAGCATTCTGTTGTTATTAAATTACATGAGACGAGTGCAATTGAACAGGCAATATTTGCAATTTCAATTTCAGTAGAAATCATTCCAATAATGTTTTCATTTGTAACTTTTCAGTCATAATACAATTCTTTGTTCTCCCTTGAACGGGAGAACTGGGGTTATTCCATCGTCCTGTGTAACCATTGGTGTGGGTTCGAAAGGTGGCAGCATCTGCAGGGGGTCGGAGCCCAGAGTTTGAAAACTTAGCATGTAAACATTGACTGGCTGTTTCCCTTTTGATCGTAAGGTCGCAGAGAGGTGATAACAGGAGGAAGACTGTCCTTGGATTCTCCTGTGCTTTGTTCGGCAGGAAGGGGAGAAGGCCCCCCTTTGGGGCACGTTTGCATTTCACAGTAGGCACCAGACTCCTCGACTTCACTGACTGGTGAAGCCAAATGTTCTAAGTCAGATCAACTTGGAGTTTTAGTTTCCTACACATACCTGTCAAGTATCCCGTTTTGGCCGGGAAACTCTCGTATTTTACCTCTCTTTCCCACCATCTTCCCGTATTAGTATTTTCCCATAAATATCCCGGATTTTAATGTAATAATTAGTGGCAGTTCTCGCGAGATTAGTGCCGACAGTGGCATCAAACCCGGAAACAACTCAGAAAAGACATGGATGGATGAAGACGTTCCAGCAAAAAAAAAACAAAGAATTCGTGTAAATATGTTGTAAAATGTGACAGAGAGTTTATCTTCCTAAAGAGCAGCAGGATGTGACACAGTTACACGTTCTGTAAGATTAATAACTGAGATTTTAAAGTCTCCCACAGCGGAAGGAACGACGTAAGTCACCATGAAAATCAACCAATCACAAGCGCCACAAATATACACTGCTTTCAAAAAGGGTTAAAGGATTAAAGTCTGCAACAAATGTGTCTAAGTCATTAGTGAATACCAGAGAACCACATGAGTGAGCATGAGAAATTATCAGAAAAATATGTAATAAAATAAAATGTAAATGTCTAACATAAAGACAAGCAATGTGAAATTAACAATACATATGCAACGTGTTGACTTGTATATAAACTGTAAGTATATTAAATAAACACATGTGCTTCATAAACCCATCTATGTTTTTATTTAGGCTGTTTTATAATTTAGGAATTAGGGCTGGGCGATATATCGAGATTCGAGATGTATCGAGTGCACATATTGTGCAGCTTTGTTAATAAATGAGCCTGTGTGGCATTTTGCATCAGCAAATTTAACCCAGAATTGTCTTTCTGGTCAGACTTTTATTGATAAAATTATCAAAATTTATATCATATATCACCATTTTGAGAAATATATATTGAGATATGAGTTTTGGTCCATATCAACCAGCCCGAGTAAGAATGTTCACAACATTTCATTGTTAATAAAGGTCGACCTACCAGATTCTAATCACATACTTGTATTTAGTAAGTGGTTGACAAGTGGGTTTTTTTAGATTTCTTGTACACTTATCTTAAAACATAAGGGATACTGGAGCTTGGTTGAGCGGGTGGGATGGCTGGTAGTGGGTGCCAGAAAATGTCCCTTTTTTTCAAATTCAAAACTTGACAGGTATGGATCAGAGATAGTCTGAAATTACAACTAACACATAATATGTTAGTCTCAAAAGCTCATCTGCTGTATTTCCAATTAAAATTCTGAAAATGACAGGTCTGAACTTTTCATATACTTATCTTTACCCTCCTAAAATAATATGGCCTAACTGTATAGTTGTAATCAATCAATGCTAGCACTTTAACTTTTGATCTTTTAGCATCTGGACCCAAAAATTCCATCTCATTCACATAACATCGACCCAAACCTAGAAAATAAGTAAACACATATTTTCCCTAATCTATCTCCTCATAGACAGTGGAACTTCCCAAATTTCTTCAGACTGTTTCTCTTCATTATTTTTATTTCATATTTCTTGTCTTTTTATCTTTTATCTAACGAGTACAGTGCCCGTCGGAAGTATGCATTCATGTGGGAGCATAAGGGGTATAATTGCAGGTGCAAAATGTGGGTGCAATTTTCCTGGTTTAATTCTATGGGACATGTGCATGATAAATGTTAGTTGTCACTTTTATAATTTTTTGTTTGGTGTATTTTTCTGTAATGTATGTTTTTTGGAGTCGTGTATTTTTGTATCTTGCATTTTCTGTATAATTATTGTTTTTGTTGCCATTGTAGTGTGATTCAGGAGTCATTTTGTTTTTGTTGTGTAAATATTTAGTTTTGTGTATTTTTTTGTGTAAAAATTTAGTTTTGTGTATTTTGAGCCATTTTCATTTTTTGTTGTTTTTTTCTGTAATGTATGTTTTTGAAGTCATCATTATGTGTATTTTTTTTATCTTTCAGTTGTCTTTTTGTGCATTTTTTGTATAATTATTGTTTTTTGTTGCCATTGTAGTGTTATTCTGAAGTCATTTTGTGTATAAATATTGTATAATTTTTTGTTTATTTTACTCATTTAGTATATTTTTATTATTGTGTGTGTGTGTGTGTGTGTGTGTGCGTGTGTGCGTGTGTGCGTGCGTGTGTGTGTGTGTGTGTGCGTGTGTGTGTGTGTGTGTGTGTGTGTGTGTGTGTGTGTGTGTGTGTGTGTCTCTACATCCATCTAGTACAGTGCCCGTTGGAAGTATGCATTCATGTGGGAGCATAAGTACAGTTGTCAATTATGGCCAGATGACAATATATTTGAAGGTTGAATGTACAAAGAGGTGTACATACTCTGTATCCTGTAGTTTTATAAAGGGGTTTATTTGCAAGTGCAAAGTAAAATAGCGTGTGCGATTTCCCTGGTTTAATTTTATGGGACATGTGCATGATAAATGTGTTTGTTGTTTTTTATACTAATTTTTATTTATTTTTTTGTTTAATATATTTTTCTGTAATGTATGTTTTTGGAGTAATTCTGTGTGTTTTTGGAGCATTTTTGTATATTTTTATGCATTTCTGTTGTAATTTTGTATAAATATTTTTTGTTTTATTATACTCATTTAGTATATTTTTATTATAAATAGTGTGTGTGTGTGTGTGTGTGTGTGTGTGTGTGTGTGTGTGTGTGTGTGTGTGTGTGTGTGTGTGTGTGTGTGTGTGTGTGTGTGTGTGTGTCTCCATCCATCTCCTCCGTGCGTTATCTTCACACACACACGCGTGCGTCTTGCTAATAGAGACACGGAAGTACCACGAAAAATAAACGTTTTGCAACACCAAAGTCGCAACTACGGTGGCTGGGAAGTGTCAGGTGAATGCATTTACAGAAATGAACACAAATGCAAACAGGTCACAGCACGAATGCAAACAGGTCACAACACGAATGCAAACAGGTCACAACACGAATGCAAACAGAAGTGTTTCCGACGGACCGGTATTACAGTCGGACAGTCGGACGGGTATTATGATATGATAGCCTGATGTGAAAAATATAAGAGTATCCTAATCAACTTTCACTTACTTTCATATGCGTTTCGATGTCTTCTTCTTGTTCTTAACTGTTCTGGTGGGTTAAAAACATCCGCCAGAAACGTGTCCGTCTGTAATACCGGTCCGTCGGAAACACTTCCGTTGTAGCCATTTTGCATTCGTGTTGTGACCTTTTTGCATTTGTGTTCATTTCTTTAAATGCATTCACCTGACACTTCCCGGCCACCGGGTTTCCGCAATGGAAGTGTTTCCGACGGACCGGTATTACAGACGGACACGTTTCTGGTATCCTAAACACGAGGTATGTTCTACTCTGAGTATGTTTCCCTGGCAACATTGTCCGTAAACTAAACCTGGTCGCTGACAGGTTTTTTCGAAGAAACCCTGGGTTTCTACCTGGCTCCGCCCACCTGAACACCGTTTCTGAACACTTTTTTTTTTTTTTGTGTGTAATCGGTAGCTTTCTTTATAACATTGAGGATACAGAGCATTAAATGAAAGACACTGAGAGGTTTGTTACAGCCCAGCCTAGGAGAACTGGACCGTAAGATGAAGGTGTGCCACCTTTCCCTGGTCTCAAGCAGACACATCGACAAAACTAAGTTTACAATTATTTGTTCACAATTTTTTATTACACAAAAGAGAATTAACTAAAGGAGGGAGCTGTGGGCCAAAATAAACACAAACAAAATACGGCCGCTCAAAAGTCTCTCACACTCGTCCCACACTCCTGACTGTTTTCTGCTCCAATGGTTGAGACCAGTGAAGAGTGACACGATGCGCCTCTCTCTGCCCACCAGAGGGTTATGATCATATTATTCATTTTAACTTGAGCCTGTGCAAGATTCTCCTTAGCCAGTCTACAAACATGGTGTAGACATTCACGAAACAAGCTGACATAATCAAGAACATTATGTTCAGTAAAATCACTTTGTCAAACGGTTCCCCAAAAACAGGAATTGGATGCAAAGGGGCTGGTGGAACAGGCTGATTTGGTTTTCCAGCAAATGGACATGTGTGCACAATTTACAGTATATAGCAACATCTGCTTACAAACCTGGCCAAAAGAAATTTCGCAACACACGTTGGTACGTTTTTTTAATACCAAGGTGCCCTGCTAAGCAGGAATCATGTGCAAGGTTAAGAATTTGGGGGCGGTATTCTGTTGGCACCACTACCTGATTTACAGCACGTAATTCATCCGTATCAGGACTCCACCTCCTCATCAGGACCCCATTTTCTAAGAAGAAAGCTGGAAATGTGCTAGCAGAGACTGTGGCAGAAGAGAAACACAAAGTCAACGTGGGATCGCTTTTCTGTGCAGAAATCAACATTTCTCGATTTACATTCAGCCTTAGTGCTTCATCAGAGAACAATGAACTTTCATTATGACAAGTAGCCTGATTTCCAAGTTTTACAACAGGCTCAACACAATCAAATTTAACATTTTCATCCAATTTTACCATGAACGACTCAGACAAGTCAAAATCGGCAAGTTTCCGAGCCAGTGCGCGTGGCACAGCGCACACAGGAAACAGATCTGGGGCGGGAGGGTCGGCAGGAGCGGCTTCAAACGAAACAGAGACTGGAATGTCCGCAACGACAGGGTTGGAAAAAACGCTTCCTCCGGCCAAATCATTACCTAAAATGAACGAGACCCCACCGATAGGCAACCGGTCACACACAGCTACTTTAACCTGTCCTGTCACTAGCGGTGATTCTAAAAACACCATGTGTAGTGGAGTTCTCAGTACAGTCATACCAATGCCCCACACTAACAGATCAGAACCACATGACGTCTCACTGGATAATGGCAGGACATCAGCCAGCATCACTGAATGAGAAGCAGCAGTATCGCAAAGAATTTTGATCAGAATTTTCTCTTTTCCTTCCTCTGACACAGAAACTAGACCTTCTGAAACGAACGGCTTAAAACGAACGTCAATGTCAGAAGATTTACACACAGCAGGCGATGGAACACTTTTAATAAGACACACCCCCGCAAGTGGTTTATTAGACTTGGTTGAATTTTTCTTTTTAAGAAGAGGACAAACCGCGATCAGATGACCCGCCTCACGACAGTAAAAACACTCACGGCTGTCACCGTTAACCGTGGGAACATTTTTACGCTCAAGCTTCGGTGACCTATTTTTCCGCTCATACACAACATTTGGACTGCGAGAGGACGGCCACGAAAACACACTCTTATGAGTTAAATAACAGCTAAAACAGCTGCTTTTGTAACAAAGGCGACCTTCTGTTCATTTAAATAAACCACGATGCGCTCCGGTAGACATTTCTTAAATTCTTCTAGCAAAATTAATTCACGCATGTCTTCCACAGTTCCTACGTTAGTTGCCTGACACCACTTGTCAAACAAAACACTTTTTTCCCGCACAAACTCAACGTATGTCTGGTTGGTATTTTTTTCCCTATTTCTAAACTTCTGTCTATATGCCTCAGGCACCAATTCATATGCTTGTAACATAGCTTTCTTTAACGTTTGAAAATCTAAACTCTGCTCTAAGAATAAACTAGCACACACTTCTTGCGCTTTTCCCACAAGTTTACACTGAAGTAACAAAGACCAAAACTCTGCAGGCCAATGGAGAGCTGCAGCTATGCACTCAAAAGCACTAAAATACGAGTCAACCTCCGCTTCACGAAACGGAGGAACCAGAGCAATGTGTCGGCTCATGTTAAACCCACCTGAAGAAACAGGTGCACTGTGCGGGCTGGACTGTGGCATGGAGACGGGAGGCTGGCTCCTCTCCAGCTCCATAGCTCGGAGGCGGAGCTGCATCGTTTGCACCTCCAGCTCTGGGTGTCTCACTTTCGCCTCTTTGATCGCCAGGGTCAGGCGGAG
Organism: Gouania willdenowi; assembly: GCF_900634775.1. Taxonomy (NCBI): domain Eukaryota; kingdom Metazoa; phylum Chordata; class Actinopteri; order Blenniiformes; family Gobiesocidae; genus Gouania; species Gouania willdenowi. The sequence continues at coordinate 28,620,900 of NC_041048.1, read as the reverse complement.
ATCTTCCGCAGACATCCCTATCAGAGATGTCACGGCCGATTTTCGGTCAACACCAGACGGGGACTCAGCGGGACCCATCGGTTCCGCTGCATCCACCTGGCATGCGCCGCCGACCGGTTCACTCACACCGCCCCACGCAGGAAGCACACCAGCTTCAACCAGCTCTTTAGCCAACACAGACTGCATCTCTGCTTTTCGAGCCTGATAGGACACATTAAAACTAAACTGATTTGCAATCATTAATAAATCAACTTTTTTACATTTATCAAATTTCTGCCAAGAGGGATTTTCACCAAAGTCATCAATAGAGAAATCTGCCATTTCCCTTCCTAAATTCCTCCCACACTAAAGAGAAAAATACCAACCAGAAAAAAAACTTCACCACTGCGCCTAAAAAATCCGAAAATTTCGAAGGGAGAAAAAAAAAATTAACGGACAAGCCCCCAATTTATGTTACGGCCCAGCCTAGAAGAACTGGACCGTAAGATGAAGGTGTGCCACCTTTCCCTGGTCTCAAGCAGACACATCGACAAAACTAAGTTTACAATTATTCATTCACAATTTTCTATTACACAAAAGAGAATTAACTAAAGGAGGGAGCTGTGGGCCAAAATAAACACAAACAAAATACGGCCGCTCAAAAGTCTCTCACACTCGTCCCACACTCCTGACTGTTGTCTGCTCCAATGGTTGAGACCAGTGAAGAGTGACACGATGCGCCTCTCTCTGCCCCGCCGCGCCGCCAGGTAGCGTTGTCTCCTCACCTTTGACTGGTCGGCCTGTGGAGGTTTGACCAATCAGGAAGGGACCCGTCACTCCATCCCCTCCTCCGCAGGTGGAATGAATCCCGGATGATAGGCTGACAAGACACACCCACCAAAGCACACACACATAGCATAGACAGACACACTCACATATACGACCTCAGTCGTAACAGGTTGATCTGCATTAAAACATCTCCTGACGTCTGTAGTAATGGTAAATGGACTAGATTTATATAGCGCCTTATAACCACACTGAAGCAGTCCCAAAGCGCTTTACATATCAGCTCATTCACCCAATCACTCTCACATTCACACACCAATGGGACAGGACTGCCATGCAAGGCGCTAGTCGACCATTGGGAGTGTTATGGTCAATTATTATATTCATCATCATATCGTCAAATGTATGTTCATGTGTACAATTTGTCATGTTTTAATACATGACGACTCCATTACTCTTTACACTTTTGAACAGCTGAATCATGATTAAACAGTACAGAGCGTACTCAGTGCACAGAGCCAAGGCCAGAGTCTCTGCTCGCATGCAGCACACACTATCAAGGAGATAAGAGTGGCGCACATCTTCTTCATAACATATACGTCTTCATCATCCTCAAATCTTTCCACTATTGGGCATCTGACTCTCCCCTCCTCCTTACCCCAGAGTGGAACTTTGCTCTTCTCTGTATAAAAAGCTTAAGCTTTGAAACTGTTAGGGGGCGCGGCACTTCCTTCGGACGTCCGCCTGGACGGACGCTAATTTTGTTTCATTTTGTTCCATCTTGTACCTTTTTTCTTAGTTTAGAATAAACTTTTTTTTATATAAAATCATCAATGCTTCTCCTGGACTCCATCATTCAACCAGAGCAATGAATCATGTCTCCAAATGAGGTCAACCGTAAATTCAGCCGTAACAATTGGCGTCGACGAACTGAATCCATCTTCTGCTCTGTGGGGCGTCAACCGTGGACCAGCACTGGGTCGACACACTTGAAGCCCCGGGGCTGGCCCGCGGTGGTCCGCCCTCGGACAGAGACTGGAGCACGAACCATCGGTTGAACCTCAAACACCAATTCGGACTAAGGTAAAGCTGCCTTTACAAACATATATATATAAATTTTCATTTACATATATATTCGCTCTGTGTTGATTTTTTTTGGAACCAGTCAAGCATTGTATTGATTTTCAGCTTTGAGCTTTGATTTTGATCCTCAGCTGTTCTGTGTTTTGATGCAGTGAACTGTGCCATGAGAAAGGCTCAAATGGTTGAGGTTCTTTGTTTTTTAATGCTGTAGGTTCCCTCTGGTTTTCTTCGGGCTCGGATATTTTGTTTAGGCATAAAATACGGCTGGTCATTATTTACTTTGTTTTGTTCAGACACCCACAGCCTGTGAGGTCCTGACCATAGATAGACGGGCAACCAAAGTTTCCAAAACATCCCAGCGGTGCCATGATCTGAGTTCACCTCTGTACCGAAAGCAAAATAGATTAAAACCCCGAATCTAACCTAAATTGTGTTTCTGTGAATCAAACAGATGAACAACCCAATAAACAAATAATATATGCATACGCATATACAATCTTGGTATGATGTGAACTCAGATCATGCTTTCGGTGAGTTTTACTTCTTTTTTTTTGTAGTTGTTTGGCTTTCAGGCTCTCATTTTGGTTTTTTTTTTGGTTTTTTTTTTTTTTTTTCTTCTCTCTCTCAACACAGACACACACACACACACACACACACACACACACACACACACACACACACACACACACACACACACACACACACACACACACACACACACACACACACACGAGAGAGAGAGAGGGAAGCACGGGCGCACGCACAGCGCACGCGCACGCAAAGAGAGAGAGAGAACCACACCCATGAGAGAAACACACACACACTCAAACAAGAGAGAGGCGGTGCCCCTCACTGGCCAGTTTAGTGCACTACACACTTGTGACACAACATTGTGATTTCTCACTTCTCCCCTGCCTACAGAATAGTGCCATTACACACAGACACTATTTTTATTTTTATTTTAAATTTTATTTTTGATTTCATGTTTGATGGGTTCACTCTAAAATGAATATGAGCAACACACACTCAAACACACACACAGATGAATACAGTATTTCATTTTATTTTAATATTACTGTTATCATCATTATCATTTTTTTTATTATTATTCTATTGTTGGCTTTGTGGTTGCCCCCCTGAAGAAACGACATCTTCAATGAAAGAATGAAATCACCTTCAACTCTTACGCTAATGAAATGTCAACATCATTCAAAGGACCAAGCATCAGAAGGAAATGGACTATCAAAGGTCTCTGACCTTTCAGGACTCAAGGACTCAACTCCCATTCAGCAAAGCAATGCTGAAATAACTCGCTCAGTCCCAAGTCAACTCTTCATCGTCTATGAATGGGCCGCATGCCAATGCTGGGATTAACACATCCTGCCCCATCATCAAAGACTGAGAACCCGTGGGCGTCGGAGTGGACACTCCCCCACCAATGAGTTGCGAGTTAAACGCCACGACTACTGCCTGAATGATGGGCAGCAACTGCAGACTGGTCACACGTCTGCTGGATATCTTCACCAAAAAAGACACTGTTTCAAAAGCCACAAGGATACCAAGCCACAAGAAGTCCACCACAGCCTTTGGTGGTAGTGCTAAATCACTTTAGCCTTGAACTTTGGCATGGAGGGGGACAACTAGCAAATAGCCAACAAGCTTCTCCTTCGCACAATACCAACCCCTCTATCTTCTGACTGTGCACTAGATTATTTTGTTTTCATTTATTCTCTCACACGCAGACAGACCAGACATACAGTCACACACCCACATTCATAACTATGAACTTCAAACAGAACCCTTCTGTTTGCCACATAAGACCATGTGTGCCCATCATTTATCTTTGCCTTTATGAGAAAAGAACAAACAAAGGGGAAGAAAATAGTGTTACTGATAAGGTTGTTTTTGTTTGCTTTTCTTTCATTTATTTTCTTGATTGAGGGGAGGCCCCCCACAATGCAAGATATGGTTACATCCGCTGAAGAAAGAGCCCTCTGTTGCCTCAGCTTTTGGAGCTGAAGTTTTAATTTTTTATTATTTTATTGGCCATGATTTTTTTTGAGCTCACACGTTTTTCTCCTTTGTTATTTCTGAACGATTCTTCTTTTTCTCTTTTGTTTTTACTCAATTTCAGGAAAATTGAGACAGAGATTGAGGACTGCAGCCTCAACCAAGTTTACATTTTGACATTTTTTGACCGATACCCTCGTAAACAATCTGTACCTTATCCTTTTTGAAGCTGCTTGCGACAGACAGCCTAGTTCAACATTCATTGTTTTCATTTTGCGCGCCTCCCCCTTACCGCGTCGGACTGTCTGGCCGGCCCAAAGCCACTCGTCAGCATGGGGGGGGTACCAAATTTTTCCTGAGAAAAAAATGTCCCATTAGTTGCTATGAGTACATAGGCAATTACTTTTCAAACAAGAAGTCCTGGTTTAATGTGCAGAAAAAGGATAAACCTTGCTAGGGAAAGCACTCTTCGGGGGATAGTGGTCCACCTGATTTGATACATGCTTGGTAACCGAAGACCGTTCTGAACAAATTTCTATGTTCCCTTAGAGTGAGGGTTATTAGAGGTTGCGTGCTCCGTTCAATCTTAGAGGTGCCCAATAAAAGTCCTGACAGTTGTGCGAAATTTTCCCTCGTTTGGTACCGAGGTTGAGTTTATGTGTTTTCCTTCGGTTTGGTACCGGAGGTTGTTTTCCTTCAGTTTGGTACTGTTGTGTTTTCCTTCGGTTTGGTACCGGAGGTTGAGTTTTCCTTCAGTTTGGTACTGTTGAATTATTCTCCCAAACTCTTATTTTCAAGAGCGGTGGTTGAGCCCTGCTGATTCAGAGATTCTTTTTTACATTTCTGGAGACGGACGGCGGGTGAATTTCCCCCGGTTTGGTACCGCGGTTGAGTTTTTTGAGTTAGACACGGCTGTGCGATTCCTGCCTGATCAGCAGATGAGCAGACTGTCAGTACCGCGGGCAATAATCTAAGACTCCGCCAAGGCGGAAGTAAAAAGGAGCGTACCTCTTAGTAATCAGATGATACCAGTAAAAAGCAATTAATTAACACTAAAAGGTTGCCAAGCATGGGGGGGCAATAAGAGCTCATTGACCCCGAGAGACGAGGTGGACTGGCTATCGCCGCTGGTGGGTTAGATGAGACCTATATTCTACTTAGACACTGCAGCAAAACCTTGTGAATGCATGGACGTGAAAATTGAGGCATGAACGTGTGCGGTGCATGAATGACTGAATGATGACACGTTACGTATGCCTGAGAGAACCGTGTTGTGAGTGCGAATGTGCCGTGGACGTGTCATTGAGTGATTGACCGATGAATGGCTGTTTGACTACACATGTTCCTCTGTTTCACCTTCCTTTCCTCCTGGGTTTTGATGCACTAGATCTTCTCCCTGTTTTTGCCAATTATGTAGTGGGGTGTTCAGAAAACACTGCTGCTTGTTAAAATAACTATGGTTTTAGGCCTTGGGCCTTCTAAAAAGTTTACCAGGTTTTAAAGGGTTTTTTTCTGGGTGTTTAAAAAACACCAAACGACGTTTTTATATATGATACCACTTTCAGTGGAATGACTGGCTTTGACCTTGACTGACCTTACATGTTCAGTGTCCATGTTTTTTGTTGTTATATGTGTATACTCGTTGTGGTGTGCACTTGTCTATGTCTTCGTCTTAGTTGTTGTTATTGTGTAGCTTTTTCCAAAATACAGGTCGCGGGCTGTATACTCAAAGGAGACGAATCAGATCCAACTAAAGAAAAGAGATATTTTAAATTATTCATTTAAGTCTTAATGTTTTCCTCTCTTTCTGTTTCTGAGTGTTTCCTAACAGACAATGCCACCGCCTTCTCGACTCCGATCCTACCTCTTCGCCGCCATGCCTGGTCACTGCTCTTATGATGAAGGATGAGAATTAAAGGGAAGTATTGTCCATAACTGTAACTGGGAAGCAAAGGGGAAATAGATTGAAATAGACACGTGACAATATGACATATTGTGGATGTTCTAACATAATATCTATTCCAGAGACTACAGAGACTTCCAATCCAACTGCAAAAGTGGGGACAGATCTTCAAATTTCCAAAGGGAGCGTACAGTTGACCCTGGCTTTGACCTTTTAAGGCTGAGGAGGAGGAGGTCGAGGAGGTTGGAGGGCACAAAGGCAGGCGGACACAAGAGAGAGGAAAACGGAGACACATCCAAAATGATCAGATAAGTGATTTTCCAATGATATTTATCATATGGTTTTAAGAATCCAAATGTATTCTTATGTAAAAAAGGGAAGGGAGCGGGCCAACGTCCCTCTGATTTCTTGATTTATATTTTATCATAGGAAAATATACCTCAAACCCTCCAACCATTTTCTTCTTGTTCCACCAGCACTTAGCGTGCAAGACCATAAAACACCTTCACTGGGTGTAGACACTTTTAAGGGAAAAATTAAGTGTTCTCAACATTGGGTTGGTGGCCCAATCTGGGTCGCCTGAGATTTAAAAAGGGTCCTCCTGAAATTCTTGATAATTGATTGAAATAAGAGATAGTTTAAAGTTAAGTAACTTCCAAGTATTTAAGGAAGCTCTCCAAACCTTGCTGGGGCTCGTCACCCCTACGAATGGGATAAACACAGAGAGCAAAAGACAATATGATTGTTCGACTCAACTTAACTTTAATTCTGTCTAACCTTAAAGGGCCAATAATCTTGCTAAACTCTGGTTCAGACACAGAATAGGAGACACTTTTGCCACCAATTGACCTTCAAAATTAAGTAAATTACATCTCAAATAATAATTATGAGGGAAAATAATGAAATAAATGAACTGACAAATTCAGCTCTATAAAAGAATTAGGCTATGTAAATAGGTGTGGAGTGTTAACATTATTCAGAATAAATAAAGGATAGAATAAGATTTCTCCTTCACAAATAAGAGATAGCAAAGAAAAATGAAACAAACAATTTAAATAAATAAGTAACATTTATTTATTTGGTTAAATTTATTTAGCTTTCTCACATCTCCATGTCTCCCAATTGTATGTATTCATCTTGAGAAGACATGTAACCACACTCCACACTTGTCCGACTTGCATGTCCTTCTCCGTCCGACTTGCATGTCCTTCTCCGTCCGACTTGCATGTCCTTCTGCGTCCGACTTGCATGTCCTTGTAAACAGTGGTTCTCAAATTGTTGCTTCTCACCAGGTAAGTAGACGTACCACAGATAATCACTGCAACTCCAGCTATGCTTCTCCTTACTCCAGGAAAAGAAAATCGAATTAATACTTCCTGCTTTTCTTTCAGCCTCATATTTTCCCACTCGCTTGCGAATGGGCTACAGAGCTAGCATGGCTAAAAGCTCACTAACCCACACCTAACCATTGTGTGATTGTGCAGCAGCACCTTTTAGGATCTGAAAAGCTCTCAGATCCTGACCTCTGACCTGTCTCTGCCTTCCTGGCCATACTAACTATTCATTTAGTTAGTTAACTAAACCTAACACCCCTAAACTTTTATTTTATTCTATTCTATTCTATTCTATTCTATTCTATTCTATTCTATTCTATTTTATTTTATTTTATTTTATTTTATTTTATTTTATTTTATTTTAATTTATTTTGTTTTGTTTTGTTTTGGGTGAGTTTTGTTTTGGTGTTTCCCCCCCCCCCCCCCTTTTTTTTCTGTCCAGGTACCAGCTAAAGCCTACCAGGTACCAGGTACCAGCTAAAGCCTCAGTAGTGGGATCGCGCATGTGTTCAGGTACCAGCCAATCCCAAGAGTTCTGTTTTGGTGTTTTTCCCCCCCTTCTGTTCAGGTACCAGCCGATCCCAAGAGAGGTTGCCAGGTGTGTGGAGACTACCCTTCCTCAGACAACAACCAATCATCTACAACACCGACCGGAAACGAACGACCCACACGGCAGTGAAGGTCGCGGAGCGGGCGACATGGATCTAAGATGATTGCCGACACCAGCTGATGCTGAGACGGAGGCTGACCGAACAATGAAGGGGGAACCGACAAGGCCACTGAGACACACACAAGAAAACGCTCTAGAACAAGGGCCTAGCTTTGTTTATAAGCCACACCAAATGCTCATAGCTAGGTTGAGGGAGGACAACCTCACACCTAGCTGCAGGAATATAGTCATAAACCCTTCTGCTACGATTGAGGAAAATACTCAAGGTTCTTCACTCATGATGCCGCCAATCAAGTGCGGTGATTCTAACCATGGCTATTGGTTACCCCAGTTACCACTGAACTCAGCCGATGAAGACGAGTGATGTCCTTGATGCAAATGATGATTTTTGCTTATCTAGATGTAATAAAGGATGATTTTTGATGATTCATGCCATTGATAATAATGATGAAGTTTTTTTTAAGGTTTATTTCCACATTTTTCTTGATATATCTGTGCCTCACAAAAGAAGAATATATCCAATGTATGACAATAACGATGCTAATGGTTAACCCTGACAGACAGCAAAGGTGGAATATAATAATTTTGTTTCTTGATTTGGTCGTTGATGCGACCAAAAGTGGGGAATGTTATGGTCAATTATTATATTCATCATCATATCGTCAAATGTATGTTCATGTGTACAATTTGTCATGTTTTAATACATGACGACTCCATTACTCTTTACACTTTTGAACAGCTGCATTATGATTAAACAGTACAGAGCGTACTCAGTGCACAGAGCCAAGGCCAGAGTCTCTGCTCGCATGCAGCACACACTATCAAGGAGATAAGAGTGGCGCACATCTTCTTCATAACATATACGTCTTCATCATCCTCAAATCTTTCCACTATTGGGCATCTGACTCTCCCCTCCTCCTTACCCCAGAGTGGAACTTTGCTCTTATCTGTATAAAAAGCTTAAGCTTTGAAACTGTTAGGTTCCTTCAGACGTCCGCCTGGACGGACGCTAATTTTGTTTCATTTTGTTCCATCTTGTACCTTTTTTCTTAGTTTAGAATAAACTTTTTTTTATATAAAATCATCAATGCTTCTCCTGGACTCCATCATTCAACCAGAGCAATGAATCATGTCTCCAAATGAGGTCAACCGTAAATTCAGCCGTAACAGGAGCAACTTAGGGTTCAGTGTTGATAGACAGGTGACCAGTCAAGTATTGTATTGATTTCATCTGGAGGTTCACTCTTCCTTCAGCTGTTCTGTGTTTTGACGCAGTGAAAAGACTGCCATGGGAAAGGCTCAAATTCTTTGCTCTTTAATATTATAAGTTCCCTATATTTTTCTTTGGGCTCCGGATATTTTTGTTCAGGCATCTAGGACGGCTGGTCATTATTTACTTTGATTTTGTTCAGGCACCTCCACGGACAGCCTGTGAGGTCCTGAACATAGGATAGACAGGCAACCAAAGTTTCCGAAACACCCCGGTGCCATGTACCGAGTTCACCTCTGTACCGATATCAAAATAGATTAAAACCCCAACCCTAACCTAATCCAATCAATCAATCAATCAATCAATCTTTATTTGTATAGCGCCAAATCATAACCAATGGTATCTCAAGGCACTTTACAGTAGAGCAGTCTTAAGGACGGACTCTTCATTTTATGGATACACACATATGCATATACACGTATATACACATACATATGTATCCCACACCCAACATGAATTCATCATGGCGGCAAGGAAAACCTTCTGTTAAGCAGCAGGAACCTTGTGTGGATCCCATTCCTATGATGAACAGCCATCCACGTTATGCTGTGTTGGGTGTGTGCAGAGGAGAGGGTGGAGACAGAGCCGCTGAGACTCTGTAACTCCACACTAAGGATCCCACGGACCTGCAAGACAAAAGCCAGAAGGAGTACAGGAGCAAACACACAAGGGAAGAAGCAGACATAGAGGGAGTGTTTGAGAGAGGAATGGGACCCTCTCCGGTCCCTCTCTAGCCTAAATGACCTCTCTCTTAACGCCCTCTCCAACCTCTCTCCAACCGAGCATGCCAGACCCCCCCCCCCCCCGGCAGTCTATGCCTATTGCATCTTAATTATGAGCTATGAGCTGGTTCCTAACTAAAAGCTTTACCAAAGAGGAATGTTTTGAGCCTAACCTTAAAGGTAGAGAGGGTGTCTGCCCCCCGAACAGTGGTTGGTAGATGGTTCCAGAGAAGTGGGGCCTGATAACTGAAAGCGCTTCCTCCTATACTACTTTTCGAGACAAATGGAACAACGAGTAGTCCAGCATTTTGAGAGCGTAGTGTTCTGGGGGGATTGTATGGCACTACAAGCTCCTTGAGATAGGCTGGTGCCTGTCCATTTAGGGCTTTATAAGTGAGAAGAAGAATCTTGAATTCTATTCTATATTTTATGGGAAGCCAATGCAGAGAGGCTAATACAGGAGTAATGTGATCTCTTCTCCTAGTTTTAGTCAGTACACGTGCGGCAGCATTTTGAACCAGCTGAAGTGTCTTAAGCGACTTGCTCGGGCAGCCTGCTAAAAGAGAATTACAATAATCCAGTCTAGAGGTAACAAAAGCATGGACTAGTTTTTCGGCGTCGCCCTGAGACAGGATAGATCTGATTTTAGCAATGTTACGGAGATGAAAGAAGGCAGTTCTTGAAGTTTGTTTTATGTGAGAGTTGAAGGATAAATCCTGATCAAATAGAACCCCAAGGTTTCTAACAGTTGTGCTTCGTGCCAGAGTAATGCCATCTAGGGCAGTTAGGCTAGCATAGGTTTCTCTAAGGTGTCGTGGGCCCAGTACAATGACCTCAGTCTTGTCTGAGTTGAGAAGAAGAAAATTTTGGTCCATCCAGGCCCTAATGTCCTTTAGACAGGCCTCAAGTTTAGATAGCTGATTTGTCTCACCTGGCTTCATTGATACATACAGTTGGGTATCATCAGCATAGCAGTGAAAGTTAACAGAGTATTTTCTCATAACATTACCAAGGGGGAGCATATAGATACAGAAGAGGATTGGACCTAGCACAGAGCCCTGAGGAACCCCGTAGCTTACTTTAGTGTACACAGAAGACCTATTATTCACGTGTACAAACTGGTACCTATCAGATAGGTAGGACTTAAACCAGTTTAGGGCAGTCCCTGTGATTCCAAGTAATTTCTCTAATCTCTCTAGTAGAATATAGTGATCTATAGTGTCAAAAGCTGCACTAAGATCTAATAAAACCAGCACTGAAAGTCGTCCTTCATCTGAAGCCCAGAGTAGATCATTAGTTACTTTAACTAAAGCAGTCTCTGTGCTGTGTTGAGCTCTAAAACCTGACTGGAAGTCCTCGAACAGGCTGTTGTTTTGAAGAAATTCACAGAGCTGAGCCGCCACAACTTTCTCAAGAATCTTTGAAATAAAAGGAAGATTAGATATAGGCCTGTAGTTTGCTAAAGTGCTGGAATCAAGAGTAGGTTTTTTGAGAAGGGGTTTGATTACAGCTACTTTAAAGGACTGTGGCACGTAGCCTATTGATAGGGATATATTTATTGTCTCCAGCAAAGATGGGCAGACCAGGGGAACAACTTCTTTAAACAGCTTAGTTGGGATCGGATCTGAAAGGCAGGTCGATGGTTTGGAGGATGAAATAATAGAGTTAAGTTCCTGAAGTCCTATATGTGTGAAACAGTTTAGGTTAGGCCTATTTACATTTAATGGTACAGCAGGCCCAGGTGAAGGCAGGGAGTGGCTAATTTTATCTCTAATCTTATGAATTTTATCGTTAAAAAATGTCATAAAGTCCTCACAGCTGAGGGCTAGAGGAATCATGGGCTCAATAGAGCTCTGACTTTGTGTTAGCCTGGCTACAGTGCTGAAAAGGTACCTCGGATTATTTTTATTTTCTTCAATTAGTGAGGAATAGTATGTAGATCGACTATGTCGTAAGGCTGTCATGTATTTACTATGACTTTCTTGCCAGAGTATTCGTGACTCCTCTGTTTTATTGGAGCGCCACATTCTCTCTAATTTACGGGTTGTTTGTTTGAGTGTGTGAGTTTCAGAGCTAAACCACGGAGCTTTCCTCTGACGTTTAATAGTTTTTTCCCTCAATGGGGCAATTGAGTCCAAGGTGGATTTTAGTAGACTAGCAGAGCTATCGACAAGCAGATCCAGTTGAGAGGGGTTATAATTAATATCATAGTTATTTATTGGATGGTGCACTGAGTTTAAGGCAGCAGGAATGGCCTCTTTAAATTTAGCCACAGCACTATTGGACAGATTTATACTCGTAACTATTTTATTGCACAGTGCGAGATCCTCTAGGATGATGTTAAAAGATATTAAAAAGTGATCTGATAGCAGAGGATTTTCAGGGTAGACTTTTAGTTCATTAATATCAAGGCCATATGTTAGAACAAGATCAAGAGTATGATTTAAACGATGAGTAGCTTCATTAATAGTTTGAAAAAAGCCAACTGAGTCTATTAGGGACATAAAGGCTGAGCTCAGGCTATCACTATCTTTGTCCACATGGATATTAAAATCTCCTACTATCAGTATTTTATCAGAACTGAGGACTAAGTTTGATATAAACTCAGAGAATTCTGATAGAAATTCAGAATAAGGGCCTGGAGGACGGTAAATGATCGCAAATAAGACTGGCTGGCAGGTTTTTGATTTGGTATGAGATAAATTTAGAACCAGGCTTTCAAAGGAAGTGTAATTGGCCTTTGGTTTAGGATAGATTAGGAGAGAGGAATGATAAATAGCTGCTACACCACCTCCACAGCCTATGCCTCGTGGCATATGAGTATTTAAATGACTGGGAGGAGTGGCTTCATTTAAACTAACATATTCATCTTGATACAGCCATGTTTCAGTTAAACAGAATAAATCAAAGTTATTTTCTGAGATAAGGTCATTTACTAGTAGAGATTTGGATCTCAGTGATCTAATATTTAATAGAGCACATCTAATGGTTTTATGTTTTGGTGTTTCTAGATTTGAGATTTTAATTTTTTTCAGATTTTTATAATTGATAGCTCTTTTATTTGATTTTATGTTAAAATCATTGTGAAATATGGGTCGAGGGACAGACATTGTCTCCATAAAATAATATTCACCACCATCACAACAGTTGCCATGGCGATGAACACAGCTATCATAATAGCAATGGGAGGGAAACTGTCCTAAGGCAAGCGCAGAGGGGCGTGGAGGACTCCCCCTCTGTAACATGGTCTCATTCGTGAGATGTCATAACAGTGACTGTGCCATGTTTTCTGATAGTAGAGATGCTCCCTCCAAAGTAGGATGGATTCCATCTCTTCCTATCAGGTTCGGTTTTCCCCAGAAGGATCTCCAATTATCAATGAAGCCCACCTCGTTTTCTGGACACCACCTCGATAGCAAGTGGTTAAATGATGACATGCGGCTATACATGTCATCACTGGTCAGATTTGGTAAGGGACCAGAGAAAATTACGGAGTCCGACATTGTTTTAGCATAAGCACAAACTGATTCAATGTTCACTTTGGTTGCTTCCGACTGACGACGTCGGGAGTCATTAGTGCCGACATGGAGGACTATCCTATCAAACTTACGATTACTCTTTGCCAGCAACTTTAGATTTGATTCTATGTCGCCCGCTCTGGCCCCTGGGATGCACCTCACGATGCCCGCTGACTTCGCTAGCTTCACGTTTCTCACTATGGAGTTGCCAATTATCAGAGTTTGTTCCCCGGTGAGTGTGTTGTCCTCACGGAGGGGGGAGAACCTGTTTGAGACGTGAACATGGTGGTGTCCCGAGCGGCTTTTTGACCTTCGACTATGCTTACCACGGACAGTAACCCACTCATTGCTGGCCGGGGGGGAGGCTAAGCTAGAGCTAGCACGGTCCGCACCGGCTAGGTCCTGCTTGCTAGCTTCGGTTTTGGTATCAGGGGTGCGGAACCGCTTCTCCAGATTGTTGATCCTCGCCTCCATATCTAACAGTACGCTACACTTTATGCAACTACCATTGTCCCTAAAGGAGGACGAGGAGTAACTAAACATCTGACACACCGGGCAGGAGAGCGGAGGGGAGGAGAGAGAAGCCATAGGTGCTAAATTTAAGCTAAGCTAAGCTAAGGACAAAAGGAAGTTTAAAGGAGATTACACTGCCTATAAGAGGCGAGATTGCTTTTTACTTAACCTTCGTACGTTTAACTCTACGGTAAAAAATTAAAACAAGTGTTTTCAAGGCTAAAATATCAATGACAACAAGTTTGATTAGAGTTAGCAGAACACAGTAGTAGAGCGCTGCAAGCAGCGGTAGAGTGTAAACAGGAAATGATCGATACGTCACCACGTCAGCAGCACTTTCTGCCTTATACAATTTGATAGCAGAATTAATTGCGCTAATTTGTTTTGTAGTTTGCGATTAAAGTTTAAGGTAGGTGGTAAAATTCTTGTAAAAATGGAATTTAATCTAGAAGATTTTGTTAAGCAGCCTACCCTTGAGGTTTTTAATAAATGCACGAAGGATAACCTGATTAATATTGCTGATTGGTACCATATTAAAGTCTCAAATATAAAAGCAAAGAAGAGAATAAAACTTGAGTTGTGGGCTGAATTGTTTGAAAAGGGTGTGTTGCCTGACCCTTGTGTGGCCATGTCACCAGTTCGATCAGATGGTTCTGATTCTAATATTAAGAAGTTAGAGTTGGAGCTGGAGTTGCGCCGCATAGAGTTACAAGACAAGGCAGATGAAAGAGCAGCCAGACTTAAAGAACAAGAGTTAAAAGCTAGTATCCAAATAAAACAGTTAGAAGAGGAGACAAAACAGGAAATACGTTTGAAAGAACTGGAGCTTAAACAAGTTACTTTTAATGGCGGTCGTGAAGATTCCGATTTTGATATTAATAAATGCATTCGTATGATTCCTCCCTTTAATGCTAAGGACGTGGATAAAGACTTTGTTCTCTTTGAACCTACGGCGGACACTTTAAAATGGCCTAAAAATGTTTGGACGTTATTGTTGCAGAGTGTACTAACTGGGAAAGCTCAAGAGGCATATGCATCGTTATCGGCGGTAGATTGTCTTGATTATGACACGGTTAAAGCTTCGGTACTCAGAGCTTTTGAATTGGTGCCTGAGGCCTATAGGCAAAAGTTCCGCCGGTTTGAGAAATCTAACGGTTACACATTTGTCGAGTTTGGCTGAGAAAAAGAGGCACTATTTGATCGCTGGTGTCTGTCTTCAAAAGTCACAGCGTTTGATCAGCTGCGTGAACTCATCCTGCTGGAAGAGTTTAAGAACTGCCTACCAGTAAGGATTGCGACTTATGTTAATGAGCAAAAGGCTACAACTCTGTCAGCTGCAGCTGTTCTTGCAGACGAGTATGTACTTACCCACAAGGACAGTTTTGATAGGACGCACTCGTCCTCGGAACGAAGCGTTGATCCTCCATGGCGCAAACCTTACTCTTTTCAATTAGACAAATCAAATTCTTTTTACGTAGACCCGGTAAAGTCGTCTGTTAAACGTGTGAGCGAGGGGAAGCAAGGTAAAACCGAATTGGAGGAGGGAGCTAAGGAAAGGTTTACTTGCAATTATTGTAAAAAAATTGGGCACACCATCAGTAGATGTTATGCTCTCAAAACTAAGTCTCAGCCACATAAAACTGTTGCCTTGATTAAAAGTCAGTCGTCTCCATTGCTTCCTGTTGCAGTAGAGTCAGTGCGCAGTCCAGACACCGAATTCCAGCCATTCCTGATGAAAGGTTTTGTCTCTCTGAAGGAAGGGGACCTAAAAGTACCTATTAATATAATCAGGGACACCGCTTCCAACCAGTCTATAATTCTAGAGAATGTTCTTCCATTTTCAGAGGAGTCTGCCATTAAATCAAATGTTCTTGTTAGAGGATTTGATATGCATTTTGTGGGCCTTCCACTGCACAATGTTTTTCTTGAGTCGGATTTAGTCAAAGGGCGTGTTAAGGTGGGGCTCTGTGCGCAACTTCCAATCGAAGGGGTTACTCTTCTATTGGGTAATGATTTGGCTAGTGGTAAAATGCTCATTAGTCCAGAGGTAATTTCTGTTGCTTCGCAAGAAAACACTGATGATTTAGGCCAAAGATTCCCGAACGTGTTTTCAGTCTGTGCTGCGACTAGAGCGATGACAGAGCGTCAGAAACTGCTGTCTGAGGTGGAGCTGTCGGACAGTTTTCTAGTTGACAGTTCGGGTTCTACATCTGTCTCTCCAGAAGCTGCCGTCGGTTCTGTTTGGATACCTCAAATTGATCCGAGAAAATCAATGTCTCGTGAACAGCTGGTTGCCGATCAAAAACGGGATGCTTCATTAGCTCCTCTTTTCGAAAAAGTTGTTTCAGAGGAGGGTTTAGAGGACATGACAACTGGGTTTTTCTTAAAAGATGATGTGCTCATGCGTAAGTGGATGCCACGATGGCTGTCTGGCCATGATGATTGGGGGGTGGTGAATCCAGTAGTTATCCCTCAAGCATACCGTAGTGAAGTGTTAAAGCTAGCGCATGATAACCCACTTTCTGGCCACCTAGGGATTAATAAGACTTTTGATCGCATATTGCGGTATTTTTTCTGGCCAGGCCTAAAAGGTGATGTGTGTCGCCATTGCAAAACGTGTCATGTCTGTCAGGTTGCTAAAAGTCAGTCCATCCCTCCATATCCGCTGTATCCAATCCCTGTTATCGGCGAACCGATCGAATATGTGCAGATTGATTGTGTCGGGCCTTTGCCTCGCACTAAGAGTGGTAACAAGTTCCTCTTAACCATTATGTGCACAGCGACTCGTTTTCCTGAGGCTATTCCATTGCGTTCTGTTACAGCCTCAGCTGTTGTTAAAGCATTGGTGAAGTTTTTCTCTGTTTTTGGCCTACCGAGGGTAGCTCAGTCTGACCAGGGTACTAACTTTATGTCACACGTGTTTTCCCAAGCAATGAAACAGCTTAACATTAGACATCTGTGTTCAAGCGCGTATCACCCAGAAAGTCAGGGGGCAATTGAACGTTTTCATAGAACTTTAAAGTCTATGTTGCGTACTTACTGCCTCGAGTTTGAAAAGGACTGGGATGAAGCTATCCATCTCCTCCTCTTTGCTGTTCGTGAGGTAGTACAGGAATCCCTCGGCTTTAGTCCTGCTGAACTGGTGTTTGCACACACGGTCAGAGGGCCCCTAAAGCTTGTGCAAGAGAAGTGGCTAGGTGATAGCAAGCCTCAAAGTTTGCTTGACTATGTGTCTAAGTTCCGTTTCAAACTTCACCGTGCTTGTGAACTAGCTAAAGAGAACATGACTGTTGCACAGAAGAAAATGAAGTCATGGTTTGATAAAGATGCCAAAAGCAGGAGTTTTTCACCTGGTGGTAAAGTACTGGTTTTTCTGCCCATTCTTGGCTCTGCTTTGCAGGCACGTTACAGTGGCCCATATTTGGTTAAAAAGAAGGTTGGTGATCGAGATTACATCATTGACACCCCTAACCGACGACGACGGAGTAGGCTCTGTCATATTAACATGTTAAAACCTTATTTTGACAGAGACTCCCCATTCGTTACCAATCCTTCTGAGGGCACAGAGAGCAGTGTAACATCAGAGTTGTCTAGTGGGAGTGGTGATCTGAACAAGGTAACTCTGCCACTTTCGAGCACCACTGACTAGGGATGTAACGATTCACTCAACTCCCGATACAATTCGATTCACGATACTGGGTTCACGATACGATTCTCTCAAGATTTATTTTACAAAATGGGACTGTAGACAAATTTTTTTTTGGGGAAAAAAACTAGAAAATACTGTATTATTTTCCTTTTATTTTTCATTGTCAAAAGAATTCCTTGATAAACTATTCAAAACAATGCAATTTAACTAAAAATAAATCTTGAATGAAATAAATAAAGGAATAATACAAATGAAAATGAAGCCTATTAATTTAAATTCTGGTTCTATAATAGACAATGCAAAACTACATAATAGTTATTTTTCTTTTAAAAGTGCAACTGAAAATGTATTTTGTGCCTTAACAATTGGACTTTTAAAAAAAAAAAAAAACCGTGATTGCACTGATTTACGTCATATTTGTTTGGACCAGCAGAGGGCGCTGGTAATACAGTGGTCGGTTGGCATGCAGATATCTTGGAGTGAAGAAGAGAAGCTATGCTAGCAGACAGAGCTAATAGAAAAACGTGACTTTTACAGATATTCAAGTAATATTACAGATATTCTTTCGGTGCTAAAGGGGCAATGAATCATTTATTAACATATTTAAGAGTAGAAGGCAGCCAGAAAGAAACTATTAGCAGACTCCGCCTGCCGCCTACACTTGTGGATAGCGCCCTCTGCTGGTTAAAAAAAGTACTGCGATTCAATTTTCAGAAAATCGATATCAACCGTGATACCTATGAATCGATTTTTAACTGCCTTACGATTAATCGTTACATCCCTACCACTGACATCTCTCATGAATCTCAGGATGATGACGATGACGTGGTAGGCATCTCCCCTGATGTTGCTTATGGGCGACTTAAAAATTCAGAAGTGCTTGATAATCTTGACGGTTACCTTCTAAATTTGGTTCAATCCCAGCGGGAGGATGTTATCAATTTGATTGGCTCCAATACAGCTCTCTTTTCAGACGTGCCTACCAGAACACATTTGTTGCAACATGATATTGATGTTGGTGATTCCCCACCGATGAAACAGCATGCTTATCGTGTTAACCCTGAAAAACGGCTTCGTCTCCAAAAACAGGTGAATTACATGCTTGAAAACGGCATAGCTGTACCTAGCACAAGTGCTTGGAGTTCACCTTGTCTCTTAGCTGCCAAGTGCGATGGCTCGGATCGGTTTTGTACTGATTATCGATGAGTAAATGGAGTCACTAAACCGGACTGTTATCCTTTGCCCAGAGTGGATGACTGTGTCGACAAAGTTGGCTGTGCCAAGTACGTCACTAAACTTGATCTGCTAAAAGGCTACTGGCAGGCACCATTAACACCGAGGGCCCAAGTAATATCTGCCTTTGTGACCCCTGACTCTTTTCTTGAGTACACTGTAATGCCATTTGGAGTCAGAAATGCACCAGCTACATTTCAGCGTTTGGTCAATATGATTTTGTTAGGTTTATCGGGCTGCGACGCTTACCTGGATGATATTGTCATTTATTCAACCACATGGGACGAACACATTCAGCAACTCCGAGCAGTGTTTGGCCGGTTGAGTGAGGCTAATCTCACGTTAAACCTTGCCAAATGCGAGTTTGGGCAGGCTATAGTTGTATACCTTGGCAAAGTTGTGGGTCGAGGTCAAGTTAAGCCTGTGCACGCTAAAGTAGTACTTTTGTTTCCTCGGCCTTCTACTCGCCGTGGCTTAATGCGATTTTTGGGAATGGCAGGTTATTAACGGAGTTTTTGTAGGAACTTTTCTGCCGTCGCAGCCCCCCAACTGACCTGTTGAGCCCAAAGGTGCCCTACAAATGGTCTCCGAGCTGTCAACACTCTTTTGATAGTATTAAAGCATTGTTGACGAATGCACCAGTGCCCGCTGCACCGGTATTTGAGCGGCCGTTTAAGCTTGCTGTGGATGCAAGTGATGTAGGGGCGGGTGCTGCCCTGATGCAGGATGGGGATGATGGGATTGAGCACCCAATCTCATATTATTCAAAGAAACTCAATCGGCACCAACTGGCTTATTCGACAGTGGAGAAGGAGGCGTTGGCGCTTGTTTTGGCCCTCAAGCATTTTGAGGTTTGTGAGTTCCTCTAGTGAACCAACCATCGTGTATACTGACCACAATCCCCTTGTTTTCCTGCGGCAGATGCGGAACACAAACCGCAGGTTGATTAGGTGGTCCATATTTTTGCAGGGGGTCAACCTGGAGGTCAGGCATATCCGTGGCAGGGATTATGTCCTGGCCGACACATTGTCACGCTGTTTGTCAGACGAGTGAATAGCCTCACGTGGCGCTCCCGGTATTCACCATCTTGGGGTGGGCGTGTTGCGTGGGGCCATGACATTCTCCCCTAAATCTTTTCTCTTTGAGCAGGTACCTCATCAAGAGCACCTGCTTGATTGGCTGCAGGAGGGAGTCTGCTGGCTATTTAAGGCCTGCACTTCATTCTGTGAGGAGAGCTGGGACAGACTGGAGAGGATGCACATGCTTCATTTTGTTGTATTTATTTAGTTTATTATTTTAGCTTGGCCTGGGAGTGACCGGTGGTCAATGTTTTCGTTTATATATGTAGTTTAATCCCAGTTTTCTAATTTAGGGAGGGGGAGCAGCTTCAACGGCCCTATAGGGGTTGGCCTGCCTCCCCCTGCATTTTGTTGGTTTCAGCTGGAGCTTCCAGGCCCTTTTAGTTTTTCACTTTTGGTGAGTTTTGATTTATTTAATTAAAAACACTTAAATTAATCTTTGTGTGATGTCCTTAATTATGTTCTGGTCTTATTTCAAGCCATTTGTTCTTTTTGTACTTTCCTTGAGGAGACCATAACAAATGTGCACTGTATTTGCCTCCCTATAGGCTGCATAAGGGAGCCAGTGCAGTACTGCAAGAATTGGAGTAATTTACCCTCTTATTCTTAATTTTGTTAAAAGTAAAGCAGGGACTCACATCAGGGAGCAGTACAGTGACCCAGCAAAGGCTACTCCCCTGGGATCCCCAGGGTATGTTCCTCGCCCAGCCCCCCCATCCTTCCTGTTCAAGTGACCTACATGTGGTGTGGCTGGACCTTGCCAACGCATACGGATCCGTCCCCCACCAACTCATCGAGTATGCCTTGGACTTCTTCCATATTCCTGCCTGCATACGTGCCCTGGTCGCCAAGTACTTAGGAGACCTTAAGATGTGCTGCACCAATCAAGACTTCACTACAGGCTGGCAACAGCTGGAAGTAGGCATTGCCATGGGATGTTCAGGCTCGCCCATCCTGTTTGTCGCAGCCTTCGAGATCATCCTAATAGGGGCAAGGAAGATGGTCAGTGGAATGAAGCTACCATCAGGTCAAAGGCTACCACCAGTGAGAGGCTACATGGATGACATCACCACCATTCTTCAGACAACAGCATGTACAACAAGACTGCTAAAGAGGATCGACGAGCTTGTAGGGTGGGCGAGGATGAAGATCAAACCCGCCAAATCACACAGCCTGTCCCTCGGGAAAGGGGTAAAAAACGACTGTACCATCTTTGTCGCAGGCGGTGAAGAGATTCCAGTGCTGGCAAGTCAACCCGTCCGTAGCCTGGATTGCATCTACACAGCAGACCTCTCTGACAGACAGATGGGGGAAACATTGAGAAAGCAGCTTGCAGATGGCCTGGCCAGGATCAATGAAAGTCAGCTCCCCGGCAAGTAAAAGTATGGAGTTACCAGTTCATACTGTACCCAAGGGTGATGTGGCCTCTGAAGATGAGTGAAGTCCCCTCCTCAGTGGTAGACAAGATGGATAGACTGGCCAACTCATATATCAGGAAGTGGCTGGGACTGCCGAGATGCCAGTCAGACGTAGGCCTCTTCGGCAGGAATACGTTACAACTACCACTGCGATCCATTGGCCTGGGTTACAGGCAAGAGAAAACTGCTGGAACTGAGGGAATCCAATGACCCACTGGTGAGAGCAGCTGGCTCCCAGATATGAACAGGGAGGAAGTGGAAAGCCCAGGAAGAGGTTGCCATGGCAATCAGCAGGCTGAAACATCGCGAGGTTGTTGGCAGAGTCCAGGAGGAACGAGCAGGCCTTGGGAGGATTGAGAGCCCCCGCTTCGGGTCAAAGGCCTCCAAAGAAGAGCGGAGAGCCATGGTGGTGGCAGAAGTGACGAGGACCTAGCAGGAGCGCCTTAATATCAAAGCGGTGTCGCAAAGCCGGCAGGGAAGCTGGATGTCATGGGAAGGTGTCACAGAC
The DNA here is from genome assembly GCF_900634775.1 of Gouania willdenowi. Taxonomy (NCBI): domain Eukaryota; kingdom Metazoa; phylum Chordata; class Actinopteri; order Blenniiformes; family Gobiesocidae; genus Gouania; species Gouania willdenowi. The sequence continues at coordinate 28,599,225 of NC_041048.1, read as the reverse complement.
AGGTCCTTGTCATGGTCTGACCTGTGGAAGATCCCCCAAGCCAGGCTCAGCTTCCTAATCAGATCCACCTATGACACCCTACCTTGTCCCAGAAACCTCCACCAGTGGTTCGGTGCTGAAGAGACCTGTCCCCTTTGTCTTACCAGCAATGCAAGTGTGACAGGGTGGAATGCTTCCGCCCTCCTCCTACCTGCTTCTTGTAGCGCTCCTCCCTGCGCACCTGGGTTGTCTGCCTGATTACAGGGCGGGCACAGAAGGGATTTAGGTTCAGGTCTGCTGTGGCTCAGATTCCTTTGTCGCTCCTGTGCGCGGATCTCTCCTCCTCTGTGAGTCTGTGGAGTTGTACCTCTGGTAGTATCGCGGTGGCTTAACACGCTGTGGTCACCTTGCGTCAATCACCACCGTTCCTCCTCGTTGGTAAGTTTATCTGCTGCCTTTTACGCACCATTGGCTGTCACTTTGCGCTCAAAAGTGCTTTCCCTCCAGTGCTCTGGTGTAGGCTCACGGCTGGCTGCTTTGGGCGCATTGATTGCTACTCTTGGGTGAGTTTTACGCAAAGTTGCTCACGGGTTCTTCCTTCTTCCCTAGTGCCATCGCAGTGCGCATTGGTCATCGACAGCGGTTTGTTGAGTCATCAGAGTGGGATGTTTGGGTAAGTGGCATGCCTCGCCTTTTGGCCCAGCTGGCTGTGCCTAGTCCGTCCTAATGCCTTCCTTTTTATGCAGTGTGGTGCTTTGGTAGGCGCACCTTGCGCACACTTTCTGCGGAGGCCGGGAGAGCGCCTCTGTTGGGGTCTTTGGACCGGTGCTTCTTCTGACCGGTAAGCTGCTGGTTTCTGCCTGGCTCCTTTAAAATTATAATCCCTCTGTCTCCTAATGTGGTGCTTTGATCTCACAGCGGGACCAAACTGCACCTTCCGCGTCTGCTGGGAATAAGTCTTGGCCCACACCATTCATCGCACCGTGGTGCAACTCCTCCCACCTTTGCTGTTCTCGATACTTTAAAACATAGTAACCCTCCCAAGCTGGACTTGGGAGTTTCGCTAGACATTTTTACCAACCCGTCTTTAAGGTTCTGCCACTGTATAAGTATTGTACATACATGATTGGTATTTGATTTATTTTGCATTTTGGGTTTTTTTTTTGTTGCTTTGCATGTGTGTGCTTTGTTTGGGTTTGTTCTGTTTGATTCTTCTGCACTAATAGACACGAAATGAGTACTCTTTTAAAGAAATGCTGTGAAATAAAGAACTTTGCTTGTTATAATTAAAGGTTCTGTCTCTGCCCCATGATTGAAGGTAAAACGAGCCTGTCTGCCTTTATACAAGGTCCTAGGTTTACCCTAGGTGGCGTTGTCACTTGTTAACTTAAAGATCCCTCCTATTTTGCCACATTTGGCGTTGTCGACAGGACACCACGAAATGAAAGGGGCAGAGACATTTTTTTTCATTTTTTTGTTTCCCAAAAAAAAAAAAAAAAATTATTAAAAAAAAAAAAAAAGTCCAGAACAGCAGGGGTGGTGTTAGGACTTAAATTTTCTCTTTTTGGAGCCTTTCGACAGTTTCCCGCAGCCGACATGGAAGAGGAGATGCAGCGGCTAAAAGATCTGGTGTCACAGCTTCAGGCAGACAGCGAGCAGCTCCGTCAGGGGCGCACTGGTTCGTTGCACCCCGGCGAAGGTACCTTTCGGGTTTCGGGTCCACCCACTAATCCACCGTCCCCCACCCCCGCTGTAACAGAGCAGTTTGTGGGTGTACCCCGGGACCGCAGGTGCCCTATTTTTAGTGGAAGGTCGGGGCTGGGGATTGCTGAGTGGGTTGAGGAGGTAGAGGCATGTATGCGTGCTCGACATCTGACTGCTGCTGACCGCGCGTTATTCATCTTTGACCATTTGGAAGGAGAGGCCAAACGGGAAATTAAGTTTCGGTCCGTTGCTGAGCGTAGGGACCCTGGGAAGATTCAAGAATTCTCATTAGCTTTAATGACGTTGATGACACGGGTTAAGCAGCAGGCACCAGACGGAATGCCTAATGCAGAAGTGTTGCTGCGAGACCAGTTTACAGAATACGTTCTTGACGGTGCCCTGCGCCGCGAGCTTAAACAACTTGTTCGTAGGCAACCAACCATCACCTTGATGGAGCTTCGTGCTGAGGCGATCAGGTGGGAGCACGAGGGCTTGCCAGGTGGGGCTAGGGGCCGCAGCTATTCTGTTCCTTCGGCCTTGGGCCTCCAGTGTGGTGTGCGAGGTCGTGTACAGTCCGACCCCCAGGTTGAGCCGTCTGGGCCTAGTTTAAGAGAGATTATGGACATTTTGAAGCAGCAACAGGAGCAGTTAAATAAACTCGCTCAAACTGTTGTGTCTTTACAGGCCCCTCGTCCGCAAGGAGAGGGCGTAGACCCACCCCCAATCATTTGTCGTAGGTGCCAGCAACCAGGACATTATGCCAGGAACTGTATGGGTCCCCGGGTTTACAACCAGCCGCGACCAAGTAGGCATGATGGCCAGGGGTCCAAAAATGCTGGGCCAACTCATTCCAACTGGCAGTCAGAAAACTAGAGCCCACTGAGCTGCTGAGCCCCAGCTCAGGTGGGGAGCCCTTAGGCTCACAGTTGGACACGGCTGGTGGACTGATTGCGCCGTGTCCAAATATAGATGTTTCAATTGGGGGGGTTTCGGTCTCGTGCTTGGTGGATACTGGTTCCATGGTTTCTACCATCACGGAGAGTCTGTTCATGGAGCAGTTTGCGCAGTGGGGTCAGGATCGCCTTCGTTCCTGTAATTGGCTGCAGCTTAAGGAGGCAAATGGATTAGCCATCCCCTATGTTGGCTATCTGGAACTGGATGTGGAATTGTGTGACAAGGTCATTCCGCGCTGCGGGATTCTTGTGGTAGGTGACCCCTACCACGGGTTCGTCAGTTCCTGGTATCTTGGGGATGAATGTCATTCGACGGTGTTATGCTGAGCTATTCAATGCACTAGGGGCTTCTCTGTTTGACTCACCGGCTGTGTTCGAGGCCCCCCAGCCAGTCATCATCACGCTACAAAAATGCCACCAGGGGTGTCCAGAAAAGGATTTGGCGATTAGCACAGTGAAGGTCCGAGGGAGACGAGCAGTGCACGTGCCTGGGGGTACCATGAGATTAGTGGCTAGCACTTGTTCTGGGGAGTTTGCGGAAGGAAACGCCTTGTTAGAACTGCCAGAGACTGGGGTACCCGCTGGCCTGCTTGTTTCATCATGCCTGGTGAGAGTGGTTCGAGGGACCGCGTATGTCCCTGTGGTTAATGTGGGAACCCAGGCCATTGTTCTGTATCCAAGGACCACGCTTGGTAGTCTTAGCGAGGCCCAGATTGTGAGTTTGCCGGTTGGTGTCACCGAGGATCGGACAACGTTGGCTTATACACACTCTCAGACTGTTTTGCTCTCCATGCGCTCATTCTTGGGCTTCGCCAGCTACTATCGCCGATTTGTAGAGGGATTTGCCAAGTTGGCTACCCCTTTGCATCGATTGGTGGCTGAGGTAGCTGGCACCAGGTCTAAGAAGGGCTCGAACAAAGCTCTACAGGCTGCGTGGACTCCACAGTGCGAGCAGGCGTTTGAGGCGTTGAAAGCGAAGCTAGTGTCTGCACCCGTTCTCGCGTTTGCAGACTTTTCAAAGCCGTTCATTTTGGAGGTGGACGCTAGTTATAGTGGACTGGGAGCTGTTCTCTCCCAAGAGACAAACAGTGGGGTGAGACCGGTAGCCTACGCAAGCAGGGGGTTGCGGCCCACCGAGCGCAACATGGTAACTAGCTAGCTCCATGAAGTTGGAATTCTTAGCGCTCAAGTGGGCCATGACGGAGAAGTTCCGCGAGTATCTGTTGGGTCACAAATGCACAGTGTACACTGACAATAATCCGCTGGGCCATCTCCAGACTGCGAAACTGGGTGCGACAGAGCAAAGATGGGCTGCTCAGCTTGCTGCCTTTGACTTCAACATAAGGTATCGTTCAGGTCGAAGTAACAAGAACGCTGATGCCCTATCCAGGCAGGGTTCAGGCTCTGAGGCCTTGACCCAATACCTGCCGGGTACCGCAGCCCCTCTCGCATTGCAGCATGGGCCGGTGCTCAATCTGGTTGTGATGGCGACCCAGTCGTTGATCTCAGCCTTCCCAGGCCACTCTGTTTCTGACCTCAGGTCCTTACAGGAACACGATCCTCTGTTGGAGGAGGTCCTTGTGTTTTTGCGGCAGAAAACTCAACCCTCTTCTTCTGAGAGACGCCATCTCTCAAAGCGTGCTCTTGCTTTGCTTCGCCAACGGAAGCGCCTTGTGGAGCAAGATGGGGTTCTTTTTCGTAGGACTTACCGTTCTGACGGTGGGGAGGAAGTTCTCCAACTTCTTCTGCCAACTTCCCTACAGCAGGAAACCCTGACCCTCCTCCATCAGCAGCATGGTCATCAGGGCATGGAAAGGACCTCTGAGTTGGTCCGTCAGCGGTGCTATTGGCCAGGAATGTTCCATGACATCCGGGATTGGGTCCAGGACTGTGAGCGGTGCCAAGTGGCAAAGGATGCTGGCCAAGTGTCTCACAGCTACATGGGTCATCTCCTCGCTTCCCGGCCCAATGAGATCCTTGCCATGGATTTCACATTGCTTGAGCCCTCATGGAACAGGTACGAAAACGTCCTGGTCATGACAGACGTGTTTAGTAAATTCACCGTCGCAGTCCCCACACGGGACCAAACAGCCTCTACTGTGGCCCAGGTGCTGATTTCAGAATGGTTTTATAAATTTGGTGTCCCAGGGCGTTTGCATTCTGATCAAGGGAGAAGTTTTGAGAGTGCCTTGATTCAGCAACTTTGCTCGCTGTATGGGGTGGAAAAATCTCGTACCACGCCGTACCATCCTGCTGGCAATGGACAATGTGAGCGATTTAATCGCACCCTTCATAATCTTCTTCGGACATTGCCATTGCCACAGAAGCGGGATTGGGCTTCATCTCTGCCCCAAGTCCTCTTCTGTTACAACACAACACCACATCAGGGCACAGGAGAGTCTCCATATTACTTGATGTTTGGCCAAGAGCCGAGGCTTCCAATCGACTTCCTCCTTGGGAGGATTGAGGAACCAAGGTCGGGTGAGGTACAAGGCTGGGTGGCGGAGCACCAAGAGAGGCTCAGGCTCGCGTTTGGTTGTGCTCATGAGAGGCTTTTAGCAGCGGCGAATCGTAGGAAAGAGTGTCATGACCAACAAGTGCGGCATGCACCACTGCTCGTGGGTCAGCAGGTGTATGTCAGAGATCATAGTTTCCGAGGGCGCCATAAAATTCAGGATCTTTGGAGTTCGGTTGTTCATCAGGTGGTGAGCGCTCCATCTGGTGAGGGCGTAGTTTACACCGTGGCTCCTGTTGATGATTTGCATAAGGTCCGGAATGTACATCGCAACATGTTGAAAGCCATTGTGGAGCCTAAGGAGGTTGTTGACCAGGCACCCCGCTTGCCCCCTCTACCAAACTCGGTCCCACTTGAAGATTTGGACTCTTCAGATAGTGACGTGTGGCTTTCAGTCTCAGAATTCCACCAGCCTGTGGGCGCCCCTAGCGTCTCTCTCCAGGCTCCTATGGGGGCCTTTGTCGTGGGTGCCCCAGGTCCTGGCCAGACGAGTGGGCCCACGGCAACACCCTTTCAAGAACCGTCTGTAGCTGACCTAAATGTACCAAGTACCAGTGCTCAAGCATTACGTCGAACCACTCGGTCTACGGCTGGTCAACATTCGAACATGTATCGGCTTCCCCAGACTACTGAGCGGGGTGGTAGGGCTCCGGAACCCACTTCCAATCTGCAGGCTGTCATTTTTAGGCCTTGGTCTTGATTTTCTATCGTCGGGACGACGATAAAAAGGAGGGGGGTAGATGTGACAGGGTGGAATGCTTCCGCCCTCCTCCTACCTGCTTCTTGTAGCGCTCCTCCCTGCGCACCTGCACTAATGGACACGAAATGAGTACTCTTTTAAAGAAATGCTGTGAAATAAAGAACTTTGCTTGTTATATTTAAAGGTTCTGTCTCTGCCCCATGATTGAAGGTAAAACGAGCCTGTCTGCCTTTATGCAAGGTCCTAGGTTTACCCTAGGTGGCGTTGTCACTTGTTAACTTAAAGATCCCTCCTATTTTGCCACATAAGCCTCCAGCATATCCTGTCGGGCTGCAAGATAGCGTTGCCCCAAGGCCGCTACAGGTGGCGACATGATCTGGTGTTGAGGAAGTTGGCAGAGGTGGCAGTTATACAGACAGGAGGCTAACGGCAGTCCTTCGGCTCCAGCGAGACAACCCATCCTGTTTGCAATATGGGATGCACAGGAGCAGGGTGTCGAAAAGCCATTAAAGAACTGGCGGAAGAGGCGGAAAAGGGCAGCTTTTGGCTATGGTTGAGGAGGAAGCATAAGAGTTGGGGGCAGATAACACCTAGGGCATCAGCAGGGGGTGGCAGGGAGAGATCCCTGCCATCGCTCCACCACCAGGAGATGTACTGGGGTTAAAGGAACGAAACATCTATGACTGGTGGTCCCCAGCTGAATACCCATTTACGCCCAGGGTGGTGTTCAGATTAACACACATGCAAGAGAAGCACCGGTGGAGGTGCGTTAGGCAGCAATGCCCAGCAGGTAGACCATCATCCTGTATCTTAAATTAAATATCTCCACATAAACTGTCAATATGATCTGTATCACGTAGGAGCTACGCAGAAAAAGTGATTTCACATCGCCCTCAACAGCAAAAACAGATGGATTTTTTTTTTGCCATTAACTTTTGTGTATATGGTGTTTGCCCACAATAATCACTATGTTACAATGTTTTTGTTCGTAATTTGCTCGTGTTACATCGCTTTTAAAGCAGCTGCCAGCTGGTTTCCCCAGGAGATGCAATGAACTATGGGAAATTCCATGACACAGTAAGTCTGCAGAGATGGTCACTTACAGAAAGGGCACAAGAAGGCCTTAAAAAGTCACCAGAAGTTCCCTCACACACTTGATGATTTTCCAATGGGACAGACTTGAGCCCTCACAGACTTACCGGGTGCGCACCTAAAAGTCACTGAGGACTTGGGATTGGGCCTTTGATAGTGAGCTGCAGTTAGTTCAGAGTTTAAATATTTGGGTTGTTAAAGTTTGAATAGCGTTTTGATGGTTCAGATATAGTTTATAAAGTTTAGAGGGCGATAGACAGCATTTGAAGATTTTTGAGAGTGAGGAGAGTGTAGATGCACACAAAATGAGAAATTAGTTTAAAGGTATAGTGGACAATGTTATTATGGTTTTACCTTGATGGATCATCTATTTTATTGGTCCTCCTAATTGTCAATCATTCTGATGATACGTTTACATAAGGCCGTCACACATGCTCGTTCCAGGTGCGTACCGGGTCCTTAGAAACTGGATTTTCACTTACTGGTGATGAGTCTGACAAAGTGGGAAAAGTGCAAATCTTCTTTTGGAAGGAAAGCTTGTATGAGTGATGCAGTACGGTGGCTGGGAAGTGTCTGGTGAATGCATTTACAGAAACAAACACAAATGCAAACTGGCCACAACGGAAGCGTTTCCGACGGACCAGTATTACAGACGGACGGGTATTATGATATGATAGCCTGATATGAAAAATACAAGAGTATCCTAATCAACTTTCACTTACTTTCATACGCGTTTCGATGTCTTCTTCTTGTTCTTAACTGTTCTGGTGGGTTAAAAACATCTGCCAGAAACGTGTCCGTCTGTAATACCGGTCCATCGGAAACACTTCCGTTGCGGAAACCCGGTGGCCGGGAAGTGTCAGGTGAATGCATTTAAAGAAATGAACACAAATGCAAAAAGGTCACAACACGAATGCAAAATGGCCACAACTGAAGTGTTTCCAACGGACCGGTATTACAGATGGACACGTTTCTGGCAGATGTTTTTAACCCACCAGAACAGTTAAGAACAAGAAGAAGACATCGAAACACGTATGAAAGTAAGTGAAAGTTGATTAGGATACTCTTATATTTTTCATATCAGGCCATCACATCATAATACCCGTCCGACTGCAATACCGGTCCGTCGGAAACACTTCCGTTGTGGCCGGTTTGCATTCATGTTCGTTTCTGTAAATGCATTCACCTGACACTTCCCAGCCACCGTAGTAATGCCCCATGAGGCTTCATCTCACCATCACTAGGGGACACTCCGATATTGATTTAATCACTGCATCCTCAAACTGTTTGAGATGGAGTTCATTCTTTGTTCTTTTTTAACTTTCATTTTACTTTTGCCTGAAACCACTTCTATACACAAGCTTGCCACCCATACATAAATTCCATCACTGCAACCTCAAATTTTATAAGAATGTCATTGTTCATTTTAATGATTATCCTATTTTGGCATACAGTGGCTTCTGTACACAGATATGGTCTGTTTGTCCTTTTGACATTAATTCCATCACTGCAACCTCAAACGGTTTGAGATGGTTTAAATTTGTTCTTCTTTTAAAGCTTACTTTGGCCTGATATGGCTTACATAGGCTGAGAAAAGATAAGTTTGTCACCCCTACATAGATTACAACACTGCAGCCTCAAACTGTATGAGAAAGAGTTCATTATTTTTTTGCTTTTTTTCAGCTTACTTGGAAAGTTTTAGCTTTGATTCACTGCAAAATAAATTCTGTTCACCTTGTAAAAGGATTATGGCTACAAAGCCACTATTAGACCTGTTCCTCATCTGTGGGAAGAAAACTCTGTAGCTCGCAAATGCCAATGTGAAACATGTATGCCATGAATTGTCCACTCACAGGAAGACCAAATAAATAAAATGTCAATTTTTGAATAAAACTGTCTGCAAAGTATTTTATCAATCTTGTAAGACTTTCTATTTTAGTTGCCTAGAATCATATATCTATATAAACTGTAACTTAAAACAGTTTCGGTGATCAGACCAAACTGGAAAAAAAAATATCTGTAATTACACTATCGATATAACATACCATATATCATTTTTCACACAATAAAATACAATCAAACAAATATGATACAAATGAACCAGATCACAAATGTTTCATTTTTTAATACATGGTTTGATTTCTGGGTTTTGAGTTATCTGAACAGTGGTTTGATTAATAAACATTTTAAGTAAAAACCACCATTTTCTATTAAGTTAAATAAATTTAAAGTTTCAGTTTTCTGATTGTGCTTTGCTTGATTATATAATTTGGCCATGCTATGTTGTAAACTTTAATAATAATAAATTAATTATAAATAAAAAAGAAATTATTTAAAACTGTCAAAGCAATATAACAGTTGAGGTTTTAAAATTAGACCACAAAAGACAAATATATAAAAAAAAAATTCCAAAGAGTTTTCATCATCCTGGATGAAAAAATCTCAACAAATAGGGACAAAATATTCAGACAAGCACAGAAACATGGGGTCACTCCAAATCCTGAAGATTGATTGTACTTCCAGTGAATTGAGTGTTGTCAGAAGCATTGTCATCCTCTGGCATCACTGAAGGTTCCTGTAAGAAGGATGACAGTTCAGTTTATAAGTTGACTTGTAGTTGAAACTTCAACATTCCCAACATCCTACAAGAAACAAAACCATACCTTTTGGATCTCAGTTTTTAAGTTTTAATTATATTTAGGGCTGAATGATTTTGGAAAATAATCTAAATGCGAGTTTTTTTTCCTTAATATTGTGATTGCAAATTAATATGCGATTATTTTTTCAAGGGCCTCTTGTCATGTATTTTTCAATGAACACAAGCAATAAATCAATTTGTTTCATAATAAACAATTTCAGATTTATTTAAACTTTAAATAAATATGAAATGTAAATTTTAAAGCACAGATTACAACAATAAAGCAAAGAAATCTGTGGCTTTACCTCTTCAACATTAGGGATGGGTATACGACTATACTACTATTCTTATCGATCCGGTACATTATCGATACCTTACTTTTTTTTCAATGAACATTAATCTGAAAATTTTTACCAATATGGCACACAAAATAAATGAAAAATACAAAATAAATTGTTCTAAATAAAACACTATATATGTATAAATAAAACAGTAAAAAAAATACTGTATAAATAATTTTTTTATATTAACAAAACACTAAACCAACTATCTAAACAATACAAATATTCAAATAAGCATATCAAACAACTTAACAATGAAAAATTGTGCAAAAGGAGAATTAGTGAGCTGTGCCTCTGATGGCTGCTGCTGCACTGGCTCGTGTCAACTATGTTGATTTACCCGTTTAGCTATATTAACTCGCAACGTTTTAGCTGTACGATGATATATGATCACAAGTCACTACTCGAACTAAACGTTGCCGGCAGCCAAGGCCAATATGAGGGGAAACCTACGCAGCTTTGGACTGCTATGCCGAGACGACCCGGCGACCCACGAAGCAGCTAGTTTGCCTGCCAGCACTCGCCACCACTGGAGTAGACAGAGCCAATCAACAAAAGCCAATCAGAGTCTTCGTTGATGATGACGTCAGGCCGTCAACACGGACACCCATTCAACCATGGAGTAGAAGACACGGCCTTTATAACCGGGACCGGACTAGTAAGGATTTGGCGTGGAGGAGAATCAGCGAGGAGGTAGTAGCAGGTAAAAGTTCTCTCTGTAGTTTTCATCTTTGAAAGTTGGCACTGAGCTAGGATAGCATTAGCCGCTAATCACACCGGCTTTTTTCACTGGTGGTTCATGTTTGTGAGAGGAGAAAAAGGAGCGCAGCTCCTCGCTTCAGCATGCAGTGAAACTCACAGAGTTAGATGTGTCGCTGGTGGGCGGGGCTTCGCTTCAGAGATGTGTGCCAGCTATTCAAGAAACAAAAGATCAAAAAGGCTCCAGGACCAGACGGAGTGTCTCCTTCCTGCCTGAAAGCCTGTGCCGAGCAGCTGGCCCCCATCTTCACACGGATCTTCAATACATCACTGGAGCTGTGTGTAGTACCTTCCTGCTTCAAAAGCTCCAGCATCATCCCAGTCCCAAAGAAACCTGCCATCACAGGACTCAATGACAATCGACCTATTGCCCTGACGTCCGTAGTCATGAAGTCCTTTGAGAGGCTGGTATTGAGCCACCTGAAGGACATCACAAGACCCCTGCTGGACCCCCTGCAGTTTGCCTATCGGGCAAACAGGTCGGTCGAGGATGCAGTCAATATGGGACTGAACTACATCCTGCGTCACCTCGACTCCCCAGGACCTACGCTAGGATCCTGTTTGTGGATTTCAGCTCTGCGTTCAACACCATCATCCCGGACATCCTTCACCAGAAACTCACCCAGCTCACAGTGCCAGCCTCCACCTGTCAGTGGATCACCAACTTCCTGACTGACAGGAAGCAGCAAGTAAGGCTGGGAAGCATCACATCTAGCACCCGGTCACTCAGCACTGGCACCCCTCAGGGGTGTGTTCTCTCCCCACTTCTATTCTCCCTCTACACCAATGACTGAACCTCAGGGGACCCCTCTGTGAAACTCCTGAAGTTTGCAGACGACACCACCGTCATCGGTCTCATCAGGGATGGGGACGAGTCTGCCTTCAGACGGGAGGTGGAACAGCTGGCTCTCTGGTGCAGTCAGAACCACCTGGAACTGAACCCACTCAAGAATGTGGAGATGATAGTGGACTTCAGGAGAAATCCCCCCCCCCCTTACCATTCTGAATAGCAAAGTGGCTACCGTGGACTCCTTCAGGTTCCTGGGACCCACAATCTCACAGGACCTGAAGTGGACCTCCCCCATAGACACACCCAGGAAAAAGGCACAGCAGAGGATGTACTTCCTTCGTCAGCTGAGGAAGTTCAACCTGCCCCAGGAGCTGGTGATCATGTTCTACACCTCCATCATTCAGTCTGTTCTGTGCACCTCCAGCAATGTCTGATTTGGATCTACAACCAAACTAGACAAACACAGACTACAAAGGATAATCAGGACTGCAGAAAAGATCATTGGTGTTGATCTGCCCTCCATCCAAGACTTACACCTGTCCAGGGTCAGGAAACGGGCAGGTAGCATCACTGCAGACACCCTGCACACAATCTGTTTAAACTCCTCCCCTCACGCAGACGCTACAGATCACTGTAGGCCAAAACTACCCGCCATAAAAACTGTTTCTTCCCCCAGGCTGTCACTCTGATCAACACTAAACAGTCAGAGTGTCAGACCTGTTTCTGTTACTGTGAAATCACCATGGAACTAAACATAACAACCCTGGATCAACCTGTCACTGAGAATGTTCATGGACATATTTTCATTTAAATGTTCACCTGCACTACTCGTCAATGCACTACTGCACTATTATCTTATTATTATTATTGTATTTTTATTTCATTTCATTATTATTATTATTACTATATTATAATTATCTTGTTATTTTATTTAGTTTGCACATATTAGTCGAACTACTCTTTATATTTATCTTTATACTTCTTTTTTTATTTATTTTATTTTTTCTAGTTCATTGTTATTATTAGTCTAACTACTCTTTATATGTATGTTATACTTCTTTTTTATTTATTTTTCTTTATTCTAGTTGATTATTATTATTTAATGTTTACACTATCAGAGAGAGCACAGTTCACCAAGACAAATTCCTCGTGTGTATTCAATACATTACTTGGTCAATAAAGTTGATTCTGATTCTGAGAGTGCGTATATAAATAGATGTGTAAAATTACCACCAAGAGAAAGTTTAGATATTTGTCCTAGTGCAATATAATTTCATATACAGACCCTTTCCAAAAAATTAGAATATCATTCAAAAAGTTAAACTTTCAAAGATTATAGATTCAGGGCCCAAGATTTTAAACGATTTCAAGTATTTATTTGTTTATTTTTACATAACTTGGGCTTCCAGCTCATGAACCCCACAAAAACAGGATTTCAAAAAATTAGAATACTGTGAAGAAATCACCATTTACTTTTCAGTTTTTGCAGAAAAAAAGAGGAGAAGAAAGACTGGACTGTTGGCCAGCGGTCCAAGGTCCTCTTTTCCGAAGAAAGTAAAGTGTGTCTTTCATTTGGGAATCAAGGTCCAAGGGTTTGGAGGAAGACGGATGAGGAATAGAACAGAACATTGCACCCCAAATCATGACTGACAGTGGGTATTTCACACTGGCCCTCAAGCAGCTTGGGTTCTGTTCACAGTATTCTATTTTTTTTTTATTTTTTTTGTGGGTTTTATGAGCTGGAAGCCCATTTTATGTAAAAATAAATAAATTCTTGAAATTGTTTAAATTGTGGGCCCTGAATCTATAATCTATGAAAGTTTAACTTTTTTAATGGAATTATGGAAATTAAACAACTTTTCCTTGATATTCTATATTTCGGAAAGGGTGTGTACAACCATTGCAACTACGCCATTTTTTTAAAGATGATTTGAAAATCAAATTGTTTTGTGAAAAACTATGGCACAAAAAAGATTTTAATGTAGACCTGGTACCTGTAAAATATTGACTGGCAGGTCAACGGTGAGTTGAGAGTGGGAACTGGTGGGTTGGGTGCTCAGCTGAAAGGCCAGGTCACCATCACTGGCAGGGTCATCCTAGGTGTAAACAAACTGATTAGCACCAGTTTTGATAGCATCCAGAACAAACTTCTTTGTTCCTGTGTAGTGAAAGTTATCACTCGCCCAGGCCCCTGGTTTCAAACCTAACAGGAAATGCTGCTTTAAATAATGAATATTTTACTATCAAAGCCATCTAGGGAGAGATATACAGTATATTGATTGTGACACAAACCCCTATGTCAACCAACCCTTTTCTTTCTACTTTCTTACATAACTCAATTGGGATTTTTAGTGTCCATTTCCTTGATTATTTCTTTTTTGAAGCACCTTTTACGTTTACTTGCTACATTGATTGAACACATCTGTAATTTCTACTCCTTTCATTTTTAAATTATTTCATTACGGTCTTAAATTCTATTAAATAAATTAACCATAATTTAAATGAATAAATAAATAAATCAGCATGAACAGAATAGAAAAAAGCCAACAAGTTTTGTGTACCCACAATGGGTTACTGGTTAAGAAGTCATCAAAGTCGGCTTCTTTTTTTTTTTTTTTTTTTTTTTTACAGGTTCTGAAAAGGAATCTTAGTTGACAATAGCATAGCAGCTAGATTTCAAGTGAGATATACAGAAACACCCAACTTGTGGTGCATGAACATACCAGTAGTAAATAAGAAATTAAACAGATCCTAGAAAAGAGAAGCCAAATATTACTCACTCATGTCAGCAGTGACCTTGAGTTTAAATATACCAGTAATTATTGCAGGTGAGCCTCTATGTGAAGATGTCAGTCTTGAAAAACACCTGTACAGGTGCATTTTACACCTGTACTCGACTTGAGTAAAGGTGAGCCAATTTTGTTTTCTAGAGTATGTATTTACACCGGTATCTGTAAATGCAGATACCGGTGTAATGCTAATGCAGTTAGCATTAGGTATAGTTTTGCCAGGAGTGGAAGCCTATTATAATTGAATTAGGTATTTGGTGTCCTCACCTGCAACAGCTGAATCTGTACATACTGGGTCCTAGGAACAGAGTCACGCAGAACCATGCCCTCATTCGCTGTTGTAGCTACATCATCAAACGTAACCAATGAGGTAGCCAGCACCGCTGATTCCACAGTAGTCTTTGCTACTTTACTTTTCCACTGGTTCATAGTTCCTGGATCAGACATGTAGCTCCATTTTTCATTTTACAACTCATTATGTTCAGCAACAGATGTGCATATTTTTAAAATGAAACAAATGTTTAATATAGTCAAATAAAAAAGTGTGCATTACCAGAGTGGACAGGTGGACCTTTTTGCTTCTTTCTTTTGGCCAGCTGAATAGCTCTGTAATCAGTCCTGGCTGAACCAACAATCTCCTGACCAACAGAAAGGATGCGTTAGATTTTGCAGCTACTTGTATTTTGAATACCTCAATTCTTTAAATCAGTTTGAGAAACAAATTCTGAGTAAAACCATCTTCATCTCTTAAAATCATTTTTATTCCTATTTCATTTGGACACATAAAATAACTGTCAAGTATCCCGTTTTGGCCGGGAAACTCACGTATTTTACTCCTCTTTCCCACCATCTTCCCGTATTATTATTTTCCCGTAAATATCCCGTATTTTAATGTAATAATAATTAAAAGATGCCTTACTAAACTGAACGCCGTCATTGGCCTCGCGAGAACTGCAACCTGGAATGGCCTGGCTTGGTGGCAGCTCTCGCGAGATTAGTGCTGCAAAAAACCCGGAAACAACTCAGAACAGAGAAGATGGATGAATGAATGAAGACGTTCCGGCGAGAGAAAAAAACTAAGAACTGGTGTAAATACATTGTGAAATGTGACAAGAGTTTATCTTCCTAAAGAGCATCAGGGTGAGACACAGTTACACGTTCTGTTAGATTAATAACTGAGATTTTAAAGTCTACCACAGAGGAAGGAACCATGAAAAATCAGCCAATCACAAGCACCACAAAAATACACTGCATTAAAAAAGTGTTTAAGAATGTAAAGTCTGCAACAAATGGGTATAATAAGTTATTAGTGAATACCAGAGAACCACATGAGTGAACATGAGAAATTAAAAGAAAATATGTAATGAAAATAAAATGTTGATCTTTAACTTAAAGACAAGCAATGTGAAATTCACAGTAAATATTCAATGCATTGACTTGTATATAAAAGTATTTTAAATAAACACATGTGCTTCATGTACACATTTATGTTTTTATTTAGGCTGTTTTATAATTTAGGAATTAGAGCTGGGCGATATATCGAGATTCAAGATGTATCGAGTTTTGCATTTTTGGTGATAGAGAAAACTATAATATTTCATATATCATATGAAACAAAATACTAGTTTTAGGAGTCGCTGCTTTTACTTCTCAGAACAACATGTTAAGATCAGTTAGATGCATTTCTGAGTGCACATATTGTGCAGCTGTTAGTTAATAAATGTCTCTGTGTAGCATTTTGCATCAGCAAATTTAACCCAGAATTGTCTTTCTGGACAGACTTTATTTGATAAAATTATCTAGATTTATATCGTATATCACCATTTTGAGAAAATATATTGTGATATGAGTTTTGGTCCATATCGCCCAGCACTAGTAGGAATCTTCACATCATTTCAATGATAATAGAGGTCAACCTACCAGGCTCTAATCCTATAATTGTATTTAGTAAGTGGTTGACAAGTGGCTATTTTAGATTTCTTGTACACTTATCTTAAAATAAGATAAGAGGTTATCCACCGAACAGCACACATCGAATGAATCCCGGAAGTCAGTGTGAAAGAGGAAATCGAGATTCATAGTACAGGCCCTAAGACTGAGATACACATACTGCCATGCATTCACAATGTTCGCAGAACCCTAGTGTTTGTCTCCCGGGAAAACAAACATGCACTACAGACCTCCAGCGAGGTCACGACCAAGTTGCCCACATAGCACCTCTGCCTGGACCCCTAAATAAGATAGCTGAAAGAAGATATGTCAGAGAAAGGCAAAAATACAAAATATTTACTCCCGAAGGATAAGCGAAAACCAGAAAAGTAATGGGAGACACTAAATTGTAGCCTGGCGACAAGCCACACCCAGTTCCTTACTCTTTGTAAGGAGCTGAGTATGGTAATGCTGCTATTTCTGCTCACTTCCTCGGTTCGAAAGAAACTGAGCCAATCAAAGCCGTACAGAAAAAAACGTCATATCTCCTGTGCCAAGCAGTGTCAAAACAAATTAAGCACCCGGCACAGAGAAGATGTTCGGAGCTGTGCTCTGCTTTGTCTTAAAAGACCTGGATATATCGTTGAAACCACAACAAGAAGAGGCTTTAAAACCGTAAGTCTGTACCATACTACATGCTATTATTTACCTTTGCCTGGGCGACATGAAGTTGCCCAGGAGGTTGATTTATTGATAACAATCAATGTTATAGCCACATTACATCAGCAAAAACTAACATTACATTTTTAAGTCTAAGTAACAGCTTTTTATTTTTTACATTTGCTACATAAATTTATGTATTCACTAAATTCAGTGTATTCATTGAAAGAGAGTGTGTTTGTGCAATTATCTACTCAGAGCAGAGAGAACATGCGCCCTTGTGTCACCTCCAATTCAACGGCTTCTAATTCAATTCTGCATACTCTATCTCTTTAAAAATATGCAAAAACCTAATTTAAATAAGGCGGTCTGAACTACATCTGCACGTGCATGAATTTACGCTGCAGTAAATGAGGTGCAGCAGGTAAGAAAATTGCACCTCCAAAATATTTAAGCTGTAGTAAAATGGTAAATAGACTTGATTTATATAGTACTTTCTAACCACCAAGGTAGTCCCAAAGCGCTTCACAATATCAGCTCATTCACCCATTCACACACCAATGGGACAAAGCTGCAATGCAAGATGCTAGTCGACCAATAGGAACAACTTAGGATTCAGTGTCTTGCCCAAGGACACTTTGACAGGTATAGCCCTGGGGTCAAACCCCCAACCTCTTGATCAGAATACGACCAGTCTACCACCTGAGCCATAGTCATCCATAATAAATCTGCCCTCAGGAGTATGGATAAAAACTGGAATCACCAGTGTGAGACATGAGTAAACCAAAAGCGCCAAATATTCAAGCTAAGTAAACCCATGCACCCATTTTATGACCCGCTTGCTCCTTTTTTCAGGAAGCCAAGTAAACCAATGTAAGGTCATTTCATCTTTCTTCAAGCACTTTATACTGTTGAAATTGGACAGCACAGAAAACATGTTTCATACAGCCTAAATGTATCCTTCGTTCGGTAGAGGTGAAGGGTGTGCACTGCATTAAATATTTCATGGTAAAGTAGTAAATAAATATATAATCAGCTTATTAATGTTTTTCTCCAAATATTAAAAATCTTAATCGGGTACCAAATCAAAATGGGAAAACAGCAATGATGCTAACACCTAACATGATTGTTAGAAGATATATTGGTACTAGGATTGTAACGATTCACTCAACTTCGATTCACGATACTGGGTTCACGATACAATTCTCTCACGATTTTTTCATTTACAAAATGGGACTGTAGACAAATCTTTTTTTTGGGGAAAAAACTAGAAAATACTGTATTATTTTCCTTTTATTTTTCATTGTCAAAAGAATTCCTTGATAAACTATTCAAAACAATGCAATTTAACTAAAACTAAATCTTGAATTAAATAAATAAAGGAATAATACAAATGAAAATGAAGCCTATTAATTTAAATTCTGGTTCTATAATAAACAATGCAAAACTGCATAATAGTTCTTTTTCTTTTAAAAGTGCAACTGAAAATGTATTTTGTGCCTTACCAATTGGACTTTAAAAAAAAAAAAAACCGTCATTGCACTGATTTACGTCATATTTGTTTGGACCAGCAGAGGGCGCTGGTAACCCAGTGGTCGGTTGGCATGCAGATATCTTGCAGTGAAGAAGAGATGCTATGCTAGCAGACAGAGCTAATAAAAAAACGTGACTTTTACAGATATTCAAGTAATATTACAGATATTCTTTGCTAAAGGGGTAATGAATCATTTATTAACATATTTAAGAGTAGAAGGCGGCCAGAAAGAATGTATTAGCAGACTCCGCCCACCGCCAACACTTCCGAATAGCGCCCTCTGCTGGTTAAAAAAAGTACTGCGATTCAATTGTCAGAAAATCGATATCAACCGTGATACCTATGAATCGATTTTTAACTGCCTTACGATTAATCGTTACATCCCTAATTGGTACTGTATAGATGGTCTAGAAAACTATGTTCTTTTCATCCACACAGATTATAGGACAGTAGCTGTATTGTCAATATTGAATAAACAGCATTTAGAAGCATATAAAATGTCTCCTTGTGGGCAATAGTAGATATGATTACGGATCAAACTTCACTAATAGCAAAAGTGCATTTAGCTTGTGGCTAATAAAGAACAATTCTATCACACAGTTCAGTTAGTGATTATACTCATGTTTCTATTCATCAAACACATTAAGCTATCTTATTATGTTTGTAGTTGGATAATCCACAGGAAGAAAAAGTTGTTCTATCGTTAGTATAGTATAGAATAGAAAATGGAGTCAGCTGTTCAACTTAAGGCCTATTTCTTTCTTTAGTTATTTTACATGTAATTCATAAATATAACAGTCGTACCAATAATTGGGAATCACCAGGCACAAGAATTAAGTGGATAACGTGGCTTTAGACTGCCATGATCTTTTTAGAAAGATGAAGAGGCTCCCAAAAAACTGCACAATTTCTGAGCAAATTACTGAAAATGTTGAATTTCTTCAGTGTTTGTCAAACAAGTAAACCAAAAGCAGAACATTAATTACTAGGCAAAAATGTTTTGAAATCTAAATAATTCTGACATAATAGGCATTTCATCTGTGACCATGTGTAGGCTGCTCACCAGAATGCTGCTGGGTGACACCAAGTTGGGATCGGTGTCTTTTTTGGTGCTGGAGCTGCTTCTTGGATACACTAATTGAGTAGAGACTTTTCCGCTTTCCTGAGCTCCAAGTACTTCAACACATCCAGGCAGAGTTCCGGCACCTGCCGGGCCACCTAACTCCACCACTTTAGATGGTAAGTCCAGCAGCTCAGGTGCACTGGCATTGGCCAAAGAGGTTGAGGGTTCCTGGTTCAGAGTGTTGGATGGTCTTATTGGATGCTCCAAGGATGGATCCAAAGAGGCCTCACAATCATGCATAGTAAGAGATGTCAAACTTCTTAGGACTCTTGGGGAAACCGTCATATCATCCAGATTAAATGTGCCTTTAGGAGTAATTACATCACCTGCAGGGCCTGTATTAGCACTAGCTGCCAAATTAATTGGGTCTGCTACCTTATCAGATGAATTGCTAGTGCTCGTTCCAGGCAAAGATCCAACAGAGGGATCTATGGTAAGGATACTTGGGCTGACCAAAGAGAGGTCCATTGTGAATGTGCTGCTGGAGCTGCTCATACCCACTCCAATACCTGCAGAACATATTGTGCCTTCAGGTACAGCTGACAACATGGAGCCAAGGTCCAAACTCGGTAGTTGGTCACCCCCTGTCCCACCATGTCCAGCAGTATTCATTGGAGGAGAGCTGATCAGCTCACTGCTAGGAGTGAGAGTGGGTTGTATCTCCATCTGGTTTAGAATATCTAAAAAGAAGAAAATATTTCACAGTAACTACATAAGAATTCTCTAATCTTGTATTCAATAGGAAATCCTTGTTTGAAATTAGATTGAAAAAAAAAAGGAAAGTCTTTTTCTTTCCAGTTTGCAATTCAAAATAATCTGTAAGCCATTTATATGTTACATGTTTTTTGTATAATACTTATGTCTTAGTTGAAAGAACCAGGGAACCATGGGTAAGTTTAAATCTACTCAACAACAAAATATTTCAAAAAATGTGGTGGATGGCAATTTGACTTCACAAAGACAAACAAAGCGGCTCATAAATATGGGTGTGTGTAGTCATCATAAGACAGCATATTTTGTCAAAAACTGAAATATAAACACGAGTGCACATACAGTAAGTGGTACGCATGCACAAACAAAATCATCAATGTGCACCAGATCAAATAATGAAAGGTCCATTTGCATACCCAAGATTTAGAAATGTATAGGAGTGATCGATAGGAGTCGGCTGTGATTGGGAGCAATTTGTTTTTTCAGCCACATGTATCACTCCATTTCAGGATGAAAGGGCTTGGGGCTACATTTATTATATTTTGGCTAAAAAAAATCCTTCACAACAATTTTCCTCAAATGTTTCCAGCTACTAAATTTATTAATCTAGATTTAATACATTGTGTTTTTTAATGGATTTTTAATGATCTAAGAAGTGACCTAGTTGCCAAGAGTGAATACACTTAAACAATGATTTCATACAAACCAGCATTAAGCTGATGATGTTTAACAATGTGGCTCTTGAGGTTGCTCCGGGAGGAGAAGTGCTTAAAGCAGTTAGTCAGTGGACAGCGTGATCTCGACGAGTCGGCATCCTGCTTGTGCTTCTTGGAGTGGATGTACAAGCTGCTACGTGCTGAAAACTTTGCACTGCAGCCTGTGAAATGCACAAAGGTCAACCTTATATTTTTACCAACCTACTTTTTTGGCTACAATTACAAATACCAAGAGCAAATATTACATAACTTTAGCAATAAATAAACTAAAATGAATTAATACGATAAATATGTGTATTTGTAGAAGGGAGACTGTTATTACACTTATATTTTCTAGATAAAACAAGCATCTACTGAGTCAACTTTGTGCACCTTCTGCATGGCAGTGAAATGGCTTAGTGCCCAGATGGGTGATACTGTGACCCTTAAGGTGCTCAGCCCGAGTAAATGACTTCCCACAGCCTTCCTCTGTACAGACAAAGCGCCGGTCATCATCATGTTTCCTAAAAAAACAAGTACACAAACGATGCTTAAGGCAAAAAGACAATAGAAACATATTGCATTCAAAACTTCTTTGAAACCAAAATGTATGTAGGGCCCTATAAAAACTCGGGAAAACACGAACAGAATCACGAAATCGACAAATGAAAATGGTTAAACGCGGAAATGGACAAAATCGGCATGAAACGCCGTCATCGTGGGGCAATGAACTTTTTTTTTTTTTTTTTTTTTTTTAAATGGGGAAATGTTTCCGGGTACCGCTTATTAGTAGCACGGCTCTCTCCTCCTGTCCTGGCTGCATGAAACAACTCTTAAACCACCACAAACACTGTCTAAAAACACCGCAAATCATCACTGACTCCTAAATACAGAGCCTCAAGTATCTTTTAACTTTGCTGTGCCTGTAAAGCTATGCCCTTTTTTCGAGTAGCGCAGCGGTGCTCCGTGAGAACGTGATCAGCTTTAATCATCTTCACCTGCTCAGTGTTTGTACTGTTCTGCCTGGCTAACTAAGAATAACTCAGTCCATCTTGTCTTTTAGTTCTTTTATTCCAGCCTTTTGTAGGTACACATTCACAGTCAGCAAGCTACCTCAAATACAACTGTTTCAGTGGGAAGTTCCGGTTTACAAAATAAAAGTCAGTTAAAGCAACGTTATTAGAGAATGTTACATTCTAACAACATCTCATCAGAGCTACAGAAGATAGGATAATTTAAATTATGTTAATTTAAACTAAGTTGATCAAAACTTAATCAATAAACCTGCTCAGAGTCATTAAACCATTGATCCCTGAGAGGAATTTGGGTGACATCAATGCTGTTCTCACACATCCTTATATGACATAATAAATAATTAAAAACAGCAGTCAGAATAATCAATTTCACTACATCTTATATCTACCTTGTATCTTACTTTATTTTTGACATACATTTTTGTTTAATTATGAGTTGTTGTTTTTTTTAGTATTTATTTTGTTTGCGCACAGGAGTTTAACAAATATTTTCTTTAAAAAATGATAAATATTTCTTTAAAAAAAACGGAATTTAAAAAATTAAAGTGGAAAAAACGAAATTTGGAAAAAATAAAACAGATTTTATAGGGCCCTATGTACAGTAATAGTATCGATACACTAACGTCATCGCCAAGACTGCTGAAAAGTATAGAGCTTATATTTATTTATTTTGTTATAAAGGAAATATGTAACATACATGATTTATAACAAACGCTCCAATGGACAATTTTGGCTAAGTGTTGGAGTGTTTCATTTCTCCTTTGAAAACAGCAGTATATATTTAATCTTAAAATGAACAAGCAGCCACTAAAGTGAAAATGGGACAATTTAAAAAAAAAAAACTAACAAACAAAAACACTTACCTTTTATGTCGAAGAAGCTTGGACATACTGGTGAAGGACCAGCCACAGCCCTCTGAGTCACACACAAATGGCCTCTCACCTGCAAGATCCAAAGTAAACGTAAACAGTGTGTACCCTGGGTTTACAGCACTATTTCCCCATTTTGCTATCTTTTGCCTTTTTTTACCTGCAATTTGCTTTGCTGCTGGAGCAGACCTCTAGATATCCATACGCATTGAAGATAACTTATGTTTGCCTAACTTTGCAGCACTTTGTTCAGTAATCTGGATATTATAGTTGCTTTTAAGGCTTTCACTCTTATTAAGCTGCCATAAAATTATGCTACTGTGGAACATTTATTAGTGCACTTATCATAACATTAAGTCCAAAGCAAATTATCATAATTTTTCACCTGGAGATACTAGTTTACAGCATCATTAGAGGAGCAAGCTGGTCCCTGCTAACGTGACTGTAGGTCCGCCTTGCGTAAGCCATCATAAACTACTGAAGCCGGTGACTACAGTGTCAACCACCGAGATGGGCTGTGTCAGATCCCAGCCTAATTCTACATAATTTAACACCGGTCAGGCCGTGCTCAGACATGAACGTTAAATGTTTAGTTAAGCACGACAAAGATGCAGAAAATGGATACTGTGGCATGCGGAGATGAAACACTGCTTTTTCAGGTGGATTGGGTCCACCGGAGAAACTGGAATAATCAATTAGTCTGGTTACAAACTGTGTCACTACAGTTTTCCGTCCCCTGATGTCATTTCCACATACAAATCAGAACACATGTGACAACAGTATATGTAGCAAAAATCACAAATATTCCTTCATTGAAAAGATTCTTAAAGGAGTACCACCATTTATTTTGGGATTTTTTTTTTGTGTTAAAAACTTAAATATTATGAAATATTTAATTATAATAAAAAAAAATTATAATTAGATATTAAAGAATAATAAAACATTTCATAATAATATTCTTATTTTACAATTTAATGGCCATATTATATATTTGTCTGTTATTTATCAAAATGGTATTTATTTCAAAATGTTGTTTTTATCTATTCAATTATGAATCTTTTGGGCTTCCATAGGAGTAGGGGGTACATATCTTCAGGTTAAATGTCTGAAGGGGTATGGGACTGTGGGAAGTTTCGGAACCATTGTTGAACATGAATATGATAATGTATGCTTTACAGAAAACAATGCCGGGCTGAGTGTAGTGTCAGTTCAGGTCAGATCAGCTGGGTGAGGGGGTGATGTCACAGCACACATTGTCAGTGTGAGTGTGCATTTTTTGATGAGAAAAGGGATCACTATTACCTCTTACCACTCATTAAGTAGTACTTACCAGTGTGACTTCTCAGGTGAATTTTAAGGCGACAGGCTTTGTCATACATCTTGTCACAGCCTGGGTAATTACACAAAAACTGGCCCGTTTCTCTAAAGTGTGTTCGATTGTGGGAGAACAGTGCACTGAATGTAATGAAGGTTTTTCCACAACCTGTGAAGACAAAGTTGGAGAAAAAGGTAAAAGTTAGTTTTTAGCACGTTACATTATATACCTTGTTGGTTAAATCTTATTGATAACAAAAATAGGAGTCTGGAAGAAAAAAATAAATTCTGCATCCATCACCCATCTGCATTTCAGGAATATTTAGGTTCCAACCATTATTTAGAGTATTTATTTTGCTCTGCTATGCACTCTTACATGGTCAAATTATCAATGTACATATACAGTCTTTGGTAAAGGATTTAATTTTACAAACAGTAATTACCTGGAAATTCACACTTGTGTGGCCTCTGTGGCTCGAAATGAACCTTCTGGTGATTTGTCAGCCGTGTTGCACTGTGAAATCGCTCACTACAAATCTCGCATATGAAAGCATTGTCCTGCTCATGTACTTTAACGTGAGCCTTAAGATTATAAACTGTGGTGAAAGAGCGGCCACAGCCTTCAAACTGGCAAATGTGGGGCCGTTGTTTGTTGTGAGACTGAAGGTGACGCTTCAACTTGTAGGAGGTTGCAAAAGCCCAGCCACATCCATCCACAGAGCACTGATACGGGCGTGGGTCTTCAGTGTGGTTCAGAAGGTGAACCTTCAATTTTTGGCGAGTAATAAAAATGCAAGAACAGCCTGGTTCTGGGCAAGAAAATGAGGACACATTCTCTTTCTTAGATTTGACCAGGGCTAAAGGCCTGATGTCATCTCTGTCACAGTCCTCTGCTCTAGGTGATGAACTGACCACATCACAATCTGCAACAGCACAAAAAACTTCCGTTTCTTTTTTGACAGTAAAGTAGGACTCCAAGGAAGTGCCAAACTCTGATAAGGAGCAGTCATCTACTAGAGCTAGTTCAGTGTCACTGACCAACAAACCAGTTTGGGGCCCTTTCTGATAGTTGGAGGTGGCTACTGCAAGGGAACTGATCGTACCAATAGATTTGGAACCACTGTCATAGTTTAGCAGAACAATATCCTTATGGTCTGTCAATAGCAAGTGTTCTTTTAAGCTTACTATGTCCTCTTTTCTGCGTTCGGATGGGGAAGCAAGGGTCAGAATTCCATTTTCAATTGTCACTATTAGATTTTGGTTATTTATTGTAATATTACCATGAAAGGGTTCACATGTAGAAGGACTTAAAAAAGAGTCATGGGCTGACTTTAGATTGTCTTGAAGCCCCATTGTATACAAGTTCAATTCTGACTTGTCTGTAACCTCCACGAAGCCCACTGACGCTGGAATAAGAGAACTGCCCTGATTGGCAAGTGACTGCGACACCACTTTGTCCTTAACATTTTCTGAACAGCTCTGATCACAAATGTGGTCATACTTGTTAGACAAGTCATTGCCCTGGACTGTGTGTTGGCTCACAGTGTCTTTGAGATCTACCACAGAAGATTCGCTCAAGTCGCTTACGGCTTGTTCAGTTCTTTTTTGGATATCAAGATGGTTCCTGCCAACATGAGAATTACAAAATGGAGCCTCAGTGGTTCCACTTTGCCATACTTCTGAAAGCTCCGTCCATTTACTTTCTAGTTTACCTTCTTCGTCATGTGAGGGAGTAGGCCTGTCTTCGCCACGCGAAATAAACAAGCTTTTAACACTTCCGTCCGTCTCTTTCATTGAGTTAAGAATACCTGGAACAGAAGCCTTTGGGCGAGCTACGAACGACACTTTTGCTGCACCGTCTTTTGGGTGCAGTCGTAGAACTGGGAGCGGAAACGGTAACTGTCGCTGCCGAACCACCTCTCCCCCTTCAATTTGGGGGAGCTCCTTTTGCAAAATTATGTCATCCCCAGCTATTCCAGATTTCACGGGCATCCTTAAAATTTTCTGAGTTCCAAGAGATGCAATGATTTCTTTATCTATATTCACGTTACGAAGTACCACTGTTGCAGTGTCAGGCTGGACCTTGGCACTCCGTGTGCTGGTCGGAGAGCAAGCCAACTGGCTGCCATTTTCCACCGGTAGGTGAAACAATGAGGTCCTTGGCCTGGCGTGGTTGCTGTTATCATGCTGTTTCGAAAGGTCCTGTAAACCGCCTGTATTAGCGACAGCTAAATCAAAACAAGTCCCGTGTAAGACGCCATGTTGAGAGTGTATGTTTCTGTTTCGGGCATCTGAATGCCCCTGAATTTCCATCTTGGCATCCCTGTAGCGGCTGCTCGGAAAAGACCCGCCCCGTACGCCTCACCAAGTGATGCCTTCACGTCCCACACGGAAATTTCACACTGTTTGCGCCAGTGTCACGGTTTGAGTTTACCTCCGTGCTGAGATTCTCTTATAATCTCAGTACGTGACTGCTACGTACTGTAATGTACTCGTGCTGGATTAAACTGATTTAAAAAAAATAAAGGTACATTAGGTTAACTGTTATTTACTGCAATGAATATTATAATCATGTCTGGAAAATAAATGATTTCTATATTATAATCATGTTTTTTCCCCACATGTGCTTTATTTTATCCAAACAGAATACATGTAAAAATTAAAAAAAAACTGCATTGAATAAATTATAATTTTTTTTTTTAATACAAACGCAATACATGTAATAATTTTAAAAAACTGCATAGAATACATTATAAAACATATTTCTTTTGTACAAACACAATACATGCAATAATAATTTTTAAAAACTGCATAGAATATATTATAAAACATGTATTTTTTTGCAATCCAAACACAATGCATGTAACAATAAAAGAACAGCATAGAATACGTTCTAAAAAACATGTTTTTTTTAGCCACTATCCTCTTCACAAAACCAACGTAGGAACTTTGTCGATTCGGTTACTACTCAGGGGACCTTCTGAGAGTCACGGTGGAACCAGCCTTTGCAGACGTCAATCATAATTTGATTGCTGTTGTACGGTATACGGCAGTGACAGTAATTGCAGTGTTTTTACGTGGCTTGGATGAGGCAGGGAATGGTAGCATAACACCAGTTGTGAAGCAGCTAACCAAGTGGGGGCAATAACCCAGCCTTTATATACCTGTACGGGCCAGTCCAAAGAGACTCCATTTTACCACCCTTACGCACAGCATTTTTCATAACTCTACGCAGGATGATGTCTCCGTTGGAAAAGGAGAAAGTCTTCACTCCTTTCGCCTTGTGTCATTTGTATGTCTCCTTTTGCTTCTCCTGAGCTTTCTCAGAGTTCATCTTTGCCTGAAAATATATGTCAACAAGGATTATACAAAAACATGATACACATGATAATTTGTGATAAATCTCCAAATTCATGCATAAATGAACGCCGACTACTAACTAACATGTCAATCCAATATGTATATCATGACATCATGTGACCAATAAGAATCACTAAGCACAGACGATCACAGGTAGAGGATCATCCAATTTATTTTAATTCACATCTGTCAAACGTTCTTACATCCTGCCTCACCACAGCCTTGACTTCCTGTCGTCGGGCCACCATCTCATCAAGGTTGACCTCGGGAGCTGTGGGCAACCCCTCGTCTGGTTCATCCCCTGAGCCCATCTGCAAATATAAGTAGAACATATATATATATATATATATATATACACACACAACATATAGTTTCATAACATGGCTTCATATTAAACATTGGGTTCAACATCTGGTTAAAAATGCCATGGTGCTACTTGAGTTTATCACATAAATCTTGAAAAAAACAAAACAACTATACTATCAAATCACATTAAAAAAAACAACTTATAAATGAAATTAATTTGTCATTTGCTGACTAACCTCATGGGTGGGCCTTGGGTGGCGACCAAACATTAGAAAGAAAGGGGAATACTTCGTGGTGACCTGCTTCCTGGCGCGGACGGAGTACGCCACATCCTCTAGGAAGCTATCCCAGTCTGTCTGATGCTCGTTGACCAGCTTGCTGAACCACATCTTCAGGGTCTGGTTGGTTCTCTCATCCAACCCGTTTGTCTGGTGGTGGAAGGCACCGGTGACTGATCTACTAATGTTGAGAGATCTACAGACCTCAGTGTTGATCTCAGCCACAAATTCTCAACCCTGGTCTGAAAGAAGGCAATTAGGAGCTCCCCATCTGAAATATACATTGTTATACACATGAATAAATGTACCGATAAATGAATAGATATATATCATATACTGTATGGTTCATAAACTGTATGGTATAGCTAATATACACAAAATAATGTGGTTATTGTGGTGTCTGGTTTTTAACTTAAATCTATCTACATGCCAAGTCAGAACACTTTATATTTTAAAATATTAGTAGACTAAAATAAATATTATTTCCCTCCACCCAAAACGACTGAAGTCCATGTGGTTATATTAATCATTGTCATTTACCTGCACACAAAGGTCCTGATGCAGTTAGCTACACCAGCTGCTGTTTTGTCCTTTAGAAGTCCACAAACTTGGTGTAATAATCTGTGAAAATTAGAACGTATCTGTGGCACTTCTCAGTAGGAGGCAGGGGACCTACAAATATATATATATATATATATATATATATATATATATATGTATGTGTATGTGTATATCTTCTTAAACATTTATGTATGTTTTAATTTTAAAAATATGATTACAACATTGAAGGAAATTCTAAGATTTGGGAACAGTACCAAAAACATAAATAGGCTCATCTGTGCAATATGTTAGAGTTTAACATATATCACAGACAAAAATTATGCAATCAAATCGCTTTCTCAGTCAAGGACAATAAAATATTTTTTTCCTGTGCATACCATATTTGTAGTGTATAATAATTTAGGACTATGTTTTTATGTGTATACCTACCAATCAAGTCTATCCCGACCAGCTCGAGGGCCTCATCTACCTTGATGCACTTCAGCTCAGGGGCCTGGGTCTTCAGCTTGCTGTAACGGTCTGGGTATCATTGGATAATCCCAAATTCATCTGTAAACCAAAATTAAATAACCGTTTTTCTTCCTCTCTTTTTCAAACAAAAAACAAGAAAACCGTTTTAATCAAAAAACCATAAAACAAATCCAAATTGGCCCGTTTTTCGATAGTCCCGTGTCCTTTTCTCCTTTTACAATTGAACATTGAAAAACAGCAGTTTCCGTTTTCCATTCTCCTTTCCCGTTTACAATTGAAAATAGAAAATCAGCGGTTTCCTTTCTCCATTCTGAACGCTGAACGAAGTCACGTGACACGAGGTCATGTGGTCTGGCTTTTTTTTTCAGCCGACATGCGGAAGTGATGGTGTCAGAATATAAGCATACGGGGAGAGAGAATATAAAGCAGGCACAAGATCTATCACAGAGAGTGATACATCATTAAAAGCCTTACAAAAGCTACATAAAGATCAAGTTTTGGTGTTTTTTTAAATTTCGACATGAAATTGCTTAGCCGGCCTTTCGTGTTTGAAAAACATAATCCAAAATGACCAACAGAGGTCCCCACGTCCCAACAAACAATATGAGACACCAAATCCCTCCTGAAATATGATTGCATCCATTGCCTCGGGTCCCATTTAGCACATCATCTGCTGTCACATATTGTATACAACTGGTACATTGAGACATACAACTGGTACAGAGACTATTTCAAAAAAGGAATGGCTTGAGGCGTTTAAAAATAAGTTGCTTTGAGTCTAGTTTTATATAGTATATGTAGTTGTTCATGTTTTTCTTTTTAGCATATTATTAAATCCACATTTTTTGTTTTTTATTTTGCAAACTGTTAAAAAAAAACCTGAGTTGTTATTTAATTATTCATAAATTGATGCAGTGGATAGTTATCTGTTTGAAGGACAGCAAATTATTACTTTTGCATTGTTTTTTTACATTGTCTCAATTCTTCAAAAATAATTCCCAGCAGCCAGTGTGGCTTTGAAGTAATTATTATTATTTTTACTGTTTCGCTGCCAAATAATGTTATATCAATACTATAGTTTGTGTTTATTTAGAGACAGTAGTTACTTTTCAAATCATACACAGAGGTAGATGCAAACCAAGCTTTTCTCCAATTATAGCCCATAAAAATGTAAAAGTTCAGTCAACCCATTACACTGTATGTTTTATTCAATAAGCATTTTTAGCAGCTTAGTTAAGCAGGTACATGTCTACAGCTGCCTCTGATTTTCATTCAGCTTGCTGGCCACAGTCAACTGTTTTGTACAGTATGTATGCTTAATGACATCATGATAGTTTATTTATTTTGTGTATCTGCTGTGTACAGTGACCTAGTCTTATACAGCAACCTGATGAAACCAAGACCAAGTAAATAAAAAATAATACTGTAATAATGATACACATCCAAACCCCTAATTCATGTATAAACAAAAATACTTTTGTATGAGGAAATAAGTCTTGTAGTATAGAAACATTCAACAAAAAAACAAATCCTCTATAAACCTCAACTCAGCTGACAGATAAAGGCTCGCTGGAGTGAGCAGGCAAGGGCTGCTGGCTTCCACACGTCACAGCAAATCACTCACACAGGCACACACACACACACACACACACACACACACACACACACACACACACAGAAAGAGATTCCTTGCTTTTATAGATATGCTAATTCAAATATTGTTAGGACTGATTATATGAACATAGCAATTTTCGGATCAACATCAGCATTATAATTGTGATAAACGTAAAGCCACTGTATAGACTCTAGCCTATTAATTGACGCGCTTGCTGGTTTTTTCCTGAGCGTAAGATTGTGAAATAAGACAGTCCAATATATTCTTTGTTTACAGAATATTTATTTCTCATTCAATGATTGTTTTCATTAATGCCATATGTACAGTATTCAATTAATAGTCCACATATTTTCATTATAAATCTCGATTACTTCATAACGTGGTGTACAGCAGTCAAAAAGGTGTAGGACCTATGTGCTCTCCGTAGCAACACACCAAACATCCCGTGAAAGTGTCTACCAATAATGAGTATCACCTTAACCAAAAGGCGACATTTGCTGGTACAAATTGTGTCTTACACTTAATTCTCCTAACCACGCCTCCTACAATGATGCTAAACAAAAGCAGGTCAACTGCAGCAACAACACACAGGAACCAAGGTCACCCAAGATCTCCCAGGAAGAGAAATGGTTTGTGACTGTAATTGTACTTGAAGATAGTTTGTGACATTTTGTAATGTGACAAATGTGTTGTGGTGTATGAATTTTGTTGGTATTGAGTTACCAGATCAGGACAGCCAAGATACTTTTTCTGTGTGTACTCTGATATTAAGTTAAGTAATTTCTATTCCATTCATGAAGTCCAGGAAATGTTGAGTATACATACGTACAATACTTGTCCCCAGCTTGTGCAGTTGTTACATGTATTCACATTATATAAACACTTAACACAGGGAGGAACACAAACAATAACCATAGTAGCCAATACACAGTCAAAGTGGGAGTTAAAGTTAAGTTCTTCAATACACGAGGGGACAACTCCCTTTCTGAAACGTACTCCCTTCCAAATCAGAGTCATGTATTTCCAAACCGACTTTCTGTCTAGTTTAATTTAATACAGAAAAAAGATAAAGAAAATGTTAGTGGCCGAGTGCAGGTTGTTTATTTTTCAGTGTTTTTCCAACCAAAAGCATTAGAATCAGCAGAATTTGGAGTATATGAGTTAATAGGAAATAGTTCTATATGTTTGTTCAACAAACTACAAAAAGAAATGAACACAGTCTTTCAAGATGAATTTTTGGACATGCACATTCATATGCTTTAAACCAATAATCAATGTATCACTGACTTTAAATGGGAAATTAAATTACTGTAACAACTCAGTGAAAGACCTTGGTCAAAGTTCACAGATGGGAAATTGACTGTATGAGTCAAGTCTGCATTAACACAACACAGAAGAGGCTAAAAGAACACTGCAACAGTGTGGCTTTGAATTATAGACAGGATTATTCTGACATTGTTTTCCCAAGGAACCTGGAAGTAATGCTCCATGTCATCATGTGCATATTGTGTGAGGGGACAACAAGAACACCCTAGTGGTAGGAGCAATTCTCAATTCTGACATATTGTACATTTATTGTGACTTATGCCTTGAATGAGAGACAAGTAGCATTTACAGTAAGGGACCTTTGCATGATGTGAATACACACAATGAGTAACTTGCTCAGGTGATGTCTATGTTCTTCTATGCTATAGTTGCGACTGTTGTCTAATAATTTACACATGTGGCTTATCCTCCTCTGTCATCATCTTTGAAATCTTGCGAGTGTTCGAAGTGCATGCTGGGGAAATACTGTATAGCTGGATGAGTACGCACAAGTATCCTCTGATACATGCTCGGTAAAACTGGCAGGGCAAGTTCTCTATTTACAGCGGACTTGCTGAGAAGTGGACTTTGAATTGGAAAAGGATTTGTGCCGCGCGTGATGACGTTTCATGAGTCCACGAGCACACAAGTCCACACAAGTCCACAGATTTAGAAATGGCTATTGTGATAGAGAAGACATGTTTTCACCGCTGTTGCGCACCACTCGTGAAATAAGTGGCCTACTTCTAATCTACAATAATGTCTGATAAAAAGTTGAAAATGGCACGTGTTGTCATCCCTTGGTATTTCATTAGTGAAAAGAAGAATAGAAGAGACACTTCCGAATTTTTTCTCGTGCACAACCACGACGGCTCACGTCGATACAACATTTGGAATCGGCCAAATAAAGCAAGTATACCCAATTGTGGCCGACGGGTAGCAACGAAAGTGGACACAGCGCAAAAACGAGGGAGTTATGGAAAAAGCGGTTGTAAAGTTTAAACTTGGATTTTCTCATCAATGTCCTGGCTCAGTTGTATAACAGACAAAAGTCTGTCAACATAAATGGTATGAGTCAGGGTGCTATAAGAGTCCATTTTAGGATCATTATTGTGTTTTATCTACAAAAGAAATCTGTCAAAGTCATCAGTCATGTCAGACACAATGGGCCTCATTCATTAACCGTGCATACAAACATTTAAAGCACAAATCTGAAATTAATCAATGTATTCTTGTTTGAATTTATTCTACTCTACAAACTAAAATAGAACCTCCTGAGACCATGCGTAAGCACAGATGATTGACCAGCATTCTCAGAAAATGTGAACGTACATCTTTTAATTAAATACACGACATATTAAAAATACATTAACTAAAAAATACAACATACAGTATATATACTTGGTCAAACTAAAAACGTGAATTAACTAATGAATTTAGTAAATGTATTAAGTATGAAGTGTTTGCCTTTTCATCATTTAATATAAAATACTGGATCTAATCTTTGACCACTCATACTAATACTACCATGAAATATATATGTCACGAAAACCAGCCTATTGAAGTGTATGAGGGGAACATATACATGATTGTGATTTACGTCTCAGGAAGTGTAAAGATCCAGCCTTGCTGAAAGAAATTACAGCCGATGCCTTCAGAAGAGAGCGCATCAGACCGTCACAACGTGCAAAGAGTTTGACGAATGACTGATCATCTGATTCGGCATACAAATGCACGTACAGAATTGCTGCAATGTGGACACAGCTCTTTTTTACCTTTTAGGGACATCTCTTGCGTGTCTCCACATCACCACTCTCATCCTGATATGGGTTCATAAAAGTGCGTGTTTGAATAAACATGTAATGTAAGTAAACACTGCGAGCCATAAAAAGTTAATCTTAGTCTCATCATATATCAGTAGGGATTTGGTGTCTTATATTGTTTGTTGGGACGTGGGGACCTCTGCTGGTCATTTTGGATTATGTTTTTCAAACACGACAGACCGGCTAAGCAATTTCATGTCGAAATTAAAAAAACACCAAAACTTGATCTTTATGTAGCTTTTGTAAGGCTTGTAATGATGTATCACTCTCTGTGATAGATCTTGTCCCTGCTTTGTATTCTCTCTCCCCGTATGCTTTTATTCTTTTTTTTTTTTTTTGTCTGCACATGCTGTCAAAGGTCAACACTACAAGAAGTGCAATCTTTTTTAGACAGCAAAACATTTTTTTAATGTTATTGCAATTAAATAAATTGCATTATTTTATTGCATAATTGTGACCATCACCAGCCCTCCCTAAGGAAGGGGAAGAAACACTTTATTAAAGGGAGAATATAAAAAGAGAGGGCAGTGTTAAACCTAGGTGAGGGGGTGGGGGGAGGTGGAGGGGGAAGGGAGCAGGGAGGAGCAATTAAAGGTAGAGAAATGGAAGGGTGGGGAGGAGTTGATTACTGTAAAGTGAGAGTGAGATGTGAAGTTGTAGGCGTGAGGCTTAACTATAATGGTGGTAGCTGTGGGCAGAGGAAAGGAGTGGGTGGTAATACCTGAAACAGGTATTTGGGATCAGCGTGTCTAAAGTTAAGCCCACTACAAGATTTATCCCACAGTCCAAGGCATGCCAGTGCATCGTAGACCGATGTACTGTATGTGCAAGATACTGCCACTGTAAACCCAAGCGCTGCCCCGGACTCGAGGAAGCAGCCAGAATAGCAGAAAGAACGGGGGCCAGGACCGGTCAAGCCCGCCGTTCCCCAAGAGCACCCCCCTGGGACCGGGAGCCCCCAAGCGCGAGACCCCGGGCGAAGCCCCCCGGGAAGCACCCCCCCAACCCAGCCCACAAACCAGCCACAGTCAAGCAGGATCGCACAGCCACAGACGGCGCAAGGACAGTAGCCCAGGCCCCACCGCCCACCGGACAGCGCAAGCCACAAGGCAATGCCGCCCACCGGCGCGCGAGCGCCCGGCGGCCACCACCGCAGGAGGGAGGCACTGCAATGGCACCCACCCAGTGCAGAACAGCAGTCCCCAACTAAGGGCGCCCCGGACCCACCCACCGATTCGCAGATAGCAGGACAGACCTACCAGGCAGCCGACGGCAACCGCAACCACCGGAACAGCTAGCGCCGCCCCCCAGCAAACAGCTTCATTTCGAAGTGCCAAGCAACCCCGCTACAAACGCCAGCACCCCCCAGCGCGCCCACCCCCCACACCGGCGAGGCAGGCCGCCCTGGGCCCACACACACAGAGGACAGCCCCCAAGGCGACCAGGAGACGAGACAAGGACCAAGCCACACTCATAGGGAAGAGGCACCTCCACTCCCTGCCGGGCCGACACCGCCCAGAGAGACCCCGCGAAGAGAGCCCCCAGCAGCACCCCCCACGCCCCCCCGAGATCCACCACTCCACCATGCCCGACCGCACCATCCTGATGTATTTGCATTCTACACGGTGGCCCAGCCATCAACAGAGGGATCAGGCCCCCACCCTACAGGCCCAAAAATGTGATCCTACCCACCTTCCTGTTATGGTGCCTCTCCATTCCTCAATGGAGAGGCACTTCCCTATCCCCTGTGTCAATGTGTGTGTTTAGTGAATCTATGAGGTGCAATATATGTTTATGTGGTGCAAATAGATCTGGAGGATGGAAGTGGTAGTCGCACCCTCCGGGTGGTGGTGTGCTGAGATGCGATTATCAATCAATCAATCAATCAATCAATCAATCAATCTTTTATTTGTATAGCTCAGCTCCGTTCCGGGTCCTTCCGGCCTGGGGTCCGGAACCTGCTGGCTCTGGGCCCACCGGCGGGCGCCCGCCGGCTGCCCGTTCCGCGCGGCTCTGGCCGTCTGCTGGGCGGGGACCTTGGCTCCTCTGCTGGGGTCTCGGGCGGGGGGCTCTCTGGGCCCTCCCCTCGGGGGGTCGGGTGCCTGGGTGTGGGTGGGTGGGGGGGGCTGGATGCTGGCGGGGGGCCTCGGGGTTGGGGGTTGGGGTCGGTGGGGGGATGCGCTGGGTGCTCGGCTGCTTGGGGCTTCCTCGGATGTGTGTGTGGGGGGCGGTGGCTGCCTCTCGGCCTGGGATCTTGGGGGCGCCTGGGGGTTGCTCGGCCACGGGGGGTTGCCTGTGGCTCCCTGGCCCCCGCTTTTTCTGCTGGCCTGGCTGCATCTGCGGGCCCGGGGCAGTTCCTGGGTTTGCAGTAGCAGTTTTTTTTTTTTTTGCACATATACTGGTATACGATGCACTGGCACGTCTTGGGATGTGGGATAATACTATTTCCTACCTTGAGTCTCTCCTCCCTGCTCACTTTCCCCTCCCCTTCCCCCTCCCCCTCCATTTAGGTGTAGCACTGCTCTCCCTTTTTATATCCTCCCTATAATAAAAGATTTCTTACCCTTCCTTCGGGAGGGCTGGTGATGGTCACAATTAAGCAATAAAATAATTCAATGTATTTTATTGCAATAACAAAATATGCATTGCTGTCTCATAATGATTGCACTTCCTGTGGTGTTGGCCTTTGACAGCAAGTGCAGACAAGTAAAAAAAAAAAAAAAAAATTTGTATAGCGCCAAATCATAACCAAAGGTATCTCAAGACACTTTACAGTAGAGCAGTTATAAGGACAGACTCTTTATTTTATGGATACACACATATGCATATATACGTATATACTGTCATGATTTGGTGGCTCCTCCCTCCTGTGTCCTCTGTTTTCCCCTCCCTCTTGTTCCTGTCTGTCCTTGTTGGTGTGGAGTGGGGAGGAGTCGGCACTGCTGCTGGAGCTCGTTACTCACCTGCAGCTCATCACCACCAACATGCTCCAGTATATAACCTGGTCTTCTCCTCCACTCGACGCCAGATCGTCAGTTATCCTACGTGGTACCTTTGTTTTTTGGCTCAGTTCCTAGTGTTTGTACTTTCTGGCTCCTGAAGTTTTAGCCTTGGGTTTCACCTGCTAATACTTACCTCTCATCTGCACAGATATTGATTCACCTCCAGACTCTGCCCTGCTGCCTCCACGGTTGGCTCCTGCACTGCGACTACCTTCATTTTTGGTCTCAATAAATTCTGTTACATTTTTGACTTGACTGGTCTGATTGGGTGTTTGCTCGGCCCCGTAACAGAACGATCTGGCCAAAGATGGACCCAACAGACAATCAAGACACACCAACAATACAACAAGATCTCTCTCATCAAGGAATATTACTTGAACAACATGAACAGAGTATTCTAGCTCTACATGCTTCTAATCAGCAGCTCTCCCAACAGGTCTCACGTTTAAACCCTCGTCAAGCACGCTGGGCAATGTTTTTTAGTCGCTTCAACTTTGTTCTTACTTATCGTCCTGGATCTAAGAACATCAAACCAGACTCTCTGTCCAGACAATTCTCTACAGAAGAACCCCATTGTGAATCGGACCACATTTTGGCCCCAGCCCAAGTTGTTGCAGCAGTTACCTGGGAGATAAGGAACCTCATAGAAGAGGCCCAGCGCACACAGCCAGATCCAGGCCAAGGCCCTCCTGGCAAGATGTTTGTCCCAGATTCAGCCCGTTCAAAAGTGCTGCAGTGGACACATGCCAGTCGCTTTTCCTGCCACCCGGGTGTCAACCGTACCCTTTCACTACTTCGTCGCTTCTTCTGGTGGCCCACCATAGAAAAGGACACACGATCGTATGTCACAGCCTGTCAAGTGTGTGCTCGTGGGAAGTCCAGTCACCGTCCCCCATCTGGACTCCTTCAACCCCTGCCTGTTCCGTCTAGACCCTGGTCGCATATTGCAGTGGATTTTGTGACTGGCTTACCTCTCTCACAAGGTAAAACCACCATTCTAACGATAGTAGATCGGTTTTCCAAGGCTGCACATTTTGTTGCCCTGCCCAAGCTTCCCACAGCAAAGGAAACTGCTGATTTACTGGTTAGTAATGTTGTTCGTCTGCATGGAATACCTACAGATATTGTTTCCGACCGTGGATCACAGTTTACATCCCATGTTTGGAAAGCTTTTTGTCTGTCACTAGGTGCCGCGGTCAGTCTCTCATCAGGTTTCCACCCGCAGACTAATGGGCAGACGGAGAGAACAAATCAAGATCTGGAATCGGCACTGCGTTGTGTGGTTGCCTCTAATACTGCTACTTGGAGTGTGTACCTACCCTGGGTCGAATATTCCCACAACTCCTTGGTTTCAAGTGCCACAGGTTTGTCCCCTTTTGAGGCTTCACTTGGTTACCAACCTCCCTTGTTTCCTGAACAGGAGCAGGAACTTGCCGTTCTGTCCATCCAACATCACATGCAACGTTGCAAAAACGTCTGGCATCGTACCAGGGCAGCTCTTCTAAGGACGGCTCTTCGTACTAAAGCAAGGGCGGACAGGCACAGAGTTGATGCCCCTCAATATCAGATAGGTCAGGAAGTGTGGCTCTCCAGCAAAGACATTCCATTGAAGACGGATAGTCGCAAACTCTCCCCCCGCTTCCTGGGTCCCTTCAGGATTGAGAGGATAATCAGTCCCACGGCGGTTCGTCTGAAATTGCCTTCTTCGCTACGTGTGCATCCTACGTTTCATGTGTCACAGATTAAGCCGGTACAAACGAGCGACCTTTGACTGGTCTGATTGGGTGTTTGCTCGGCCCCGTAACATATACACATACATATGTATCCCACACCCAACATGAATTCATCATGGCGGCAAGGAAAACCTTCTGTTAAGCAGCAGGAAGCTTGTGTGGATCCCATTCCTATGATGAACAGCCATCCACGTTATGCTGTGTTGGGTGTGTGCAGAGGAAGGGGTGGAGACAGAGTTGTTGAGACTCTGTAACTAAAATTGGAGGGATTGGTAGGGCAATTTGAGGAGGGAATGCCGCCCCCGCGCCACCACTCAGTAGCACAGGCGGCAGCACCCTCCACCCTCAGCCCCACCATCCAGCCCCCCAAGGGTTGGGTATGGGTGTGTGGTGCACCAAGTGAGTGAGCCAGACCAGCTGGGAGTGAAGTGAGGTGTTCATTTTAGGAGGCCTGTCTGGTGCAAGCCCGGCCCGTCCACATGGCGGGCCACCAGAGAGGGTAGATGGCGCAGACGGGCACGCGGCACAGCCGACCCCAGGGACGCACCGAGCAGCACAGCCGGAGACCCACCCCGCGGTACCCCCCAGACCACGTCGGCCCCATTTGAGTACCTTCTGGTGATGTGGTGTTATGGGGTGGTGAAGAGGTGGTGATGGAATGCAGTGCTGCCATGCTGCTACTGCATGAAGGTGCCATCATGCCCTACTCTTCTTCTTCAAGGCTCCACTCATGATCTGAGGTTGATGTGGCTAAAAAGAAAATAGTATAAGAAGCAATTGTTTAAGACAAATATTTGTGTTGTCATATTAAATCAGATAGATCCCATAGTATATTTTAAACTTTAACATTTATTTTAAAAAGTTAAACTAAATAAGT
Source organism: Gouania willdenowi (assembly GCF_900634775.1). Lineage (NCBI taxonomy): Eukaryota > Metazoa > Chordata > Actinopteri > Blenniiformes > Gobiesocidae > Gouania > Gouania willdenowi. The sequence goes on along the minus strand of NC_041048.1, from coordinate 28,559,765 downwards.
TCCTACTTTCAAGTAGAGAGGTCTGCAGTTCCTGCTGCTGCTGCTGTTGTTGGTGTGGTGGTGGTGGTCCAAAAAACTTCAACAAAGCACTTTGAGGAAGAAAAAAGAAAAGAGCACAATATATTTGGTTGGCTTATACATAAAGCAAAGATGCTGCACAAACACTCAACATTTGAGATATGTATGGAATAATTAATGAATATTAATTTTCAGAAACAACTTTAATGCATCATGTTAACATTTTATTCAATGTAACATTATCTTAGCCACACAGGAGGATTGATGCTGGTATCAGTTTTAGCATTTGACAAGAAATACTTTATTCTGCAAGAAATTATCATTGGCAGCAAAGGACTAACTTATTGTGTGGCTATGAATGTATGTACATTGGCAACCAGACTTGTCACATACTGTGTAAGCAAAGCTGGACTACTTCTTAACATTAAGCTGTTAAAATTGGTGTAAAGGAAGAATAAATACAGTATGAGCTCTAAGTTTGTCATAACACAGAAGGTTGTTCTTAACCACACTGTCAAAATTGAATGATTAATATATACATATAAACACACTTTATGAATGTTCATATTGTTTAGAAGAAAATGGCTGAATTATCTTTACACAGACCTAAATATGCAGTGCTTGGGACTAACTGGGACAAACCTTTTTCTAATGTAACACACATAGCTTACACATTCTCACTCATCACTATCACGTTTTTTCTTTTCATCCTCTTCTTGATTTTTATTTTCTTGCTCTTTTCATGTACACTGAGGGATATGTCCGCTTCATTTTAACGGTGTGTTTAATAACAACAGCACGTTGATGCATCGACCGGTAGTAGTGAGGCCCCATTAGGGAGGTTCCCGACTTAACGCTGTTATGTGTCCGTGTTGCCTACCCTGTTGCAACGCCTCTGCCACCGACCCATATAAAAAGACCCAAAATGGTGATCAAAATGGTCATATAGATAATATAAACAATAACATTGATATCACACCGTAGTGATCTTACAAATGAACTAGAGCTGTTCATAAATTTATTTTTATATCGAGGTCAGAAAAAACACAGAGGGAAAACGTGTCTCTAAAACAATAAAACAATCGTGGAAAGGAGCATTTGGCGTTTTCTAGTTTTTACAAAACAAAGGCTGAAAAATGTGGACTTTATCGTCATATTCAGGGGAGTTTCTGAAGATCGTTAGAGGGCGCCAAAGGTCTTTCCTGGACGTTCTTTGTTTGCCCTAAAGTCGAGTTGTTTTTTGAAAAAATCTTAGTTTCAAAGCAAGTTTACAAAAGTTAAAATTAAACGTGTATTTCAAATGTTGAGGAAGTTTCAACTGAATGATTACTCCTGTTGCAGTAGTGGTGAAAGTCCTCCAGACCTCGCCCCTCCTGCTCTCATCCTTTCTGCTGCTGCTGGAGATGCTGGAGAGAGGATTGATCACTGACTGGACTCTGCTCTACTTTAATGGACTACTGTTTCTTATTATTCTTTAGTTGTTGGTAGATTGAAAACACAAGTAGATTGTGCACTGGATTACGCATGCAAATGCCTTAGATCCATGCAGTTAAATTATTTGGTGGCTTCTTCATTCCTCCCGTATCATGTGGATCGTGCTGGCGTTGGTGCTGGGGTCCGTAGGTCCTGATGGGACCAGTGGCTGTCAGCTGCCCCACGACTGGAGACCACAGACTGAAGCGTGCCGTGCCGAGCTAGCGGAGATCATCGTGTTTGCCAAAGTGCTGGCTCTGCACAAAGAGTCATACAGCGTGTATAACTACCTGCCCTGGCAGCACGACACTGACCTACTCTTCTCTGCAGAGATCGAGCTGCTGTGCGACCAAGCGTGGGGAAGCATGCTGGAGGTCCCCGCTGGATCCCGCTTTAATGTCAGCGGCCTCGGTTATTTCCCCTGCTTTTCCTACAGTGTCATCCAAAACAACAATTACTACTTTTTTCTAAGGTAAGCAACTCCAACACACGTCATCAGTAGATAGGCTTTTTCTTTCCTATTTCATATGATGTCAAGAAGCAGTTTCTTTCTATATCTGAGCAAGAGTGAGACAGGTTGGGAAGGTGAAGAATACATGGATAAACAATCAAAGACAATATAATATAGAAGGTGCAGAGTAGAGTACAGACAGGGTGGAGTGAATGGAGGGGAACCAGCTGATGTGCAACAGAGATGGTAGAAAGGGAGCTACGGTATAAAGCTGGGCAATATCGAGATTCAAGAAAATATTATCTCGTCTTAATACATTTTTAGGAAGGTGAATTATACAGTTTTACGAATGCTTTATGCTGTTTTGGAATATCTTTTTTTTAATTGTACTAATGTTGAAAGATTTTGTTTTTAGGGTGGTTTTTAACAGCTGTCCAGGGACAACAGATGAAAAATAGCCCATTAGGCTAACTCTGGTACATTTACTGTAATGTTGATGAATGATGTTTATTTTGTCAAATAAACAAAAAATTAAGAAAGACAATACATTTTCATTTTATAGCTTGTTTTGTATTAAAGTACTTGAGTCGTTACTGTCGCTACTTCTCAGAACAGCATGGAGAACACAGTTAAATGGATTTCTGAGTGCGTCTTAATGCAAGCCTTCCCCAAAACAAGCCACACTACAGAACTCACTCACACATACTGTCCATTAAAGGAGAAAAGGCCAAGAGTGGCACATATTGTGCAGCTCTTTGTTAATAAATGTGCATGTGTGGCATTTTTCATCAGCAAATTAACCCTGAATTGTGTTTTTGGTAAGATTGTATTGATTTAACTAAATATTGATATTTATAATGTATATCGCCATTTTGAAAAAAAAAGAAACGAGATGTGAGTTTTGGTCCATATCGCCCAGCTCTACTACGGTATATAAGTTGGTTGTGAGTAGAGCTTGACCGATTAATCAGTGCACTCGATTAATCAGGCCAATTTTAATTATCACTCATAATTCGACATTGATCAATAGTACAGCCAATTCATTAGTCAGGCTTTAATATATAACTGATGGATTAACTTTTTTTAAATTCTTTGGCTCTGTGCTTTCTGCATTACAAGCTGAAACCTTTGAATATTCAGTAATGATAACAAACTTGCAACATGGGAGAAGTGCACTAGTTTACAGTTACATTTACCCTTTTTTTTATCCAAGTTTGCAGTTTGAGCAACTTTTTTTCCGTTGTATTCCAGAAATAGTGTTTGCCCAAGTTTGTCTTTTCTTATTTATCAAGTGGCTTTACAGTCCTTATGTTCACAGTGTTACTAATTAAAGTTCCTTATCGTTAGTGTTTTTTTGTTTTGAATCATATTTGGCTATTATGAGAATTTGTGTTGCACTACAGTGTTTTATATCCTGTGTATATCATTGTTTTTATTTCATATATAGACTAATATATCAGATATCACCTTTTTAAAAACCCAGTATTGTCATCGGTATTGGCCCTAAAAAAATGTTTTTTTTTGGTCGGGCTCGAGTTGTGACAGCTGCTATAATATTTATTTAGGAGACTGTTACTCTGTCTAAGAGACAGGAGACCTCGCTGATGGTTTCAGACATCACAATGCAGAGGTTTGCTTTGGGAAGGACCTGAATGGACAGGATTAAAAATAAGAAAATTACATTAACAGCTCAGTTGGAACAGTTTGGAGATAAGGTCAGAACAGAAGGAGCATGTTATATTGGTTTTTATTATGGTTATATTGGATAGAGGTATTGGACAAAGAATATTGGAGATACTGTCTTCTACATTAGTCTGCACTTACTTAAGACAGTATCATTATTCATACAGGAAAGATGATATTTCCAAACTCTTTAAACCATGAAATTAAACCATGTTTAAATCATCTTCTAGAGTTGAAACTTTACTTCTATCTCCCCAGTTTTATTCCAACATGCCTTTTCCATTCAGACTCCAACTGTAATGGCGATAATTTCTCTGTATCTTAGAACAACTTCAAAGGCAAATATGTGGAAAATGCCTTAGTTTTTCTACATTGTGGCTGGCACAGCGGCCAATCTGCATGTCATACATCCAAACGGCTATATATACCAAGGATAAGATGCTCTGATGTGGATTGAATTTGGTTAAATTATCAATAATTGTATGCACAGAAACATGAAATGTGTGTGAATATAGAGCTGCGTGCAATAACTGAGGAAATCTCAAGTCTATTTATCTCACTAAGTTTACAAGTGTAGGAAAGGAAGTTCACACACTCTAATCAACGTAGACTGTCATCATAAGCTCTCTATCTCTTTAACATGATGGCAGCTTTTGGTTCAAATGTCAAGAGACTTTTTTGTATTTGCATTGAAAGCCACCTTCTGTGATTCTGGAGTGAGCTGCAGAAGCGCAGGCTTGGTTTGAGATCACATACGTAGCTAAGTTTGACCTTCCCACTTTGTTTGGCAACATTCCAAAACCATTGACCCAAAATGTATCAGCATGCCTAGCAGGCACACAAATCGACTGTGTTATTGTTCACCCATAATGAATGATTGACTAAATACATCACATGGTCACAGATGACATTCACCGTGTCTTTTTATGAACTGAGCTTTTCATTAAGAATTCCAAAATATATCTGACAGGTAGATTCTTCTATATCTGTGTTGGACAGAAACAACACCATTACTCAGGAAACATTTAGGGCATTCCAGCCACTATAATTGCAGAGCCAGACATTTCCTAACAGCTCTCCTTCAAAGGCTTTTCACTCATGGAGTTATCAGCACAACAGTTAATGGGACCCACCTTTTGCCCGGGCGAATCACAACAGTACATCTTTTGAGCATCAGCATCTTTTGAAGAAGGAAGAACTGTAGCTATTTCATCCCTCCCCTCCTAAAATAGTTACTTATTTGAAATAAGTCAACAACATATATAGAAGGTTTTTTCAGCATTACTCTGCTGTTCACCTAACTCTCACATGTTGACAGCGGAAATCTTCGAGCCTCTTGAGATAACTTTGCTGTTGTGATGCTGAAAATGTCCGGATGTTATCATGAAAATCAGACCGACAACCACAAAAGGAAACTTCCCAGAGCAAGCCACAGCCAAACTCGGTTTGAGAGCAGACCACAGATATTAAAGACGCAGTAATCCAACCCAGTGGTCTTTGTCTGTGTTTACTAAAACATAATGAAAGGGGACCCCCTGAAAGTGTTTATGTTTTATTGGGGAAAATACATTAGAACATAAAGGACAGCAGCTTAGACAAAACAAGGCACATTTTATATAGGTGCATTTTTAAAAGCACTTTTATTTGATTACTATTTTAGTCACTTCTCTAAGATTTGCAGTTTTGTTTGAAATTGATATGCGTTAAGTATCAAACCTGTTCAAATTCTAAAGCAGAGGTCACCAAACTTTCTGAAACTGCTAGCTACTTCAAAGCTAGTCAATAGCCCAAAGTGCTACCAGTTCAAAAAGCACTTGTGAAATACCAAATTTTCACGTTTTCACTTTGACACCATGCAACACGTTATTTCTTCTAATTTATGCTCTGCTGGCGGCGTTGGTGTGGGGTTGCAGTCCCTGGCTGGGGGGGCTTGGTTTCACCTGCCTATCGGTCTGTGGCTGCTGGGGTGGCCCTGCTTGGGCGGTTGGTGGCGTCCTCTCTCGTCGGGGGGGCTATGTCATGGTGTCGTGCCGGCCTGTGCTGGCCCTGGTGTGGGCACCGGCCGAGCAGGAGAGCCACCTGCTTTGGTGGGGCGGGCCGCTCTGGGCCGGTGGGCGGCGGGGGTCGCCTCCTGCACTGCTGGGGGATGTGGCTGGTGCCTGGCTCCGCTTGGGGAGGGGGGGTACCGCCGTGCTCCGTATGGCCGGCATGGTTCGGGGGGGTGCCGCTGGGGGTCTCCGGTTGTGCTGCTCGGCACGTCCCTGGGGCCCGCAGTGCCGCGTGCCCGTCTGCGCCATCTACCCTCTCCGATGGTCCACCATGCGGGCTCATACCAGACAGGCCTCCTACATGGACACTTCTGCATGTATCTGTGTGGGTTTGAAGCCTTGCAAGTAAATCAGATTGTAGTTGGAGCTCATTGGTGACGAGAAGTCACCTCACATGATCCACATGGGCTACCTGGTGCCTGTGGACACCATGTTGGTGACAAAGTGACAAAAAATGTGTTCTCATCAGACATGTCATAAATAATATCTCTACATCTACTGCTGCATATTATTCAGCAGCTTCAAGAGTTTAAATGTTAGCCTCGGCCTGTTTGCACATTCATCAACTCTAACCTTGATAGATAATGAGCTGCTTTTACAAACATCAATTGTGTTAGAAGGCAGTTTCAAAAGTTCTTTGATAACTTTTTGGCCTTCCATGTTGGCACAGTGAAAGCATTTGTATAGCCTTTGGTGTCAGCTGACTCTGTGCTGCAAGTTTTCCAAGCTCTTCCACAATTAATCTTTGAGCTACAGTGATTGATTATCAGAGAGATTAATCAAAATTCCTGTGAGGGTCGACCTAATATGGTATTAAGCAGCACAGCACAATGCAATTAGTTTCAAACGGTTTGATTAAATGCGTTTGCATCAGAGACTATTTTAGGGACAGAAAGACACGCTATTGTGTCAGTCCCAGATATCTTCTAGGATGTCAAAAAAGAGTCCATTTCCTGCCGAACACCTCTAGACTAAAATAGTCTCTACAATCAATCATCAGCTCTTAGGACAAGACAAATCAGAGGCCAGAGAAAAAGTCTGAACAAAAATGCACAAGAGGGAGTCCCTGGGGACATTAACAGAGACGGGCTGCCTCAGCCATGTGTGAGCTGTTAAAACTTTAGCCTCTATTTTACTACCTCCATTCTCTCCCTTTAAACCAATATGATTAAGAAAACCTCACTTAAGATGCCTTGGATAATAAGACTGGAGGTCTTGCACATTTAAATGGATTATAAGATTATATGTTTTTTTGTTACTGTGAACACTTTCTAATATAAAACTTAGAAACATTTTACATATCATATATAGCCTTTTGTGTTGTTGGCTCTAGACTGCCGCAGCTAACATGTTGTTGAAATGAAGCTGTGGATGAAAAATGTCCTGCGTCTGTTTTTTTGTCAAAGTCATCTGGTTCAGTTTAAACCTGTTTACGAGTTCTTCTTGTCACCAACATTACATTAATGAGGAGCTATTTCTCTGTGATCTGGTTTCATTATTGTTTTCCTAAAAGCTTGTGTTGTATCAATGGGGCAGAAATGGATTGTCCGTTCATGTGTTTAAAAAGTCAGTTATTAACTGGATTGTTGAAAAAAACATTGTGCAGTTGGGTGGAGTCAATGTAGTTGATTCTCAGATCAAGTAGCAGATAATGGAGCAAGGATACTTTCAGACAGCAGATCTTACTAATTCCGATTTTGTGTGTGTGTGTGTGTGTGTGTGTGTGTGTGTGTGTGTGTGTGTGTGTTTTTGTTCGTTCACAGTTCACATTAAATGCAACTTCTATCAGTTTAGAGTATGAACTGAATGTGACTCTGAGGTGCAAAAGAGGTCCTGATTTAATACATTTACATAAGTAAATATGGAGGCATCTCATCTCAGCGTGTATGGAACTGATAAAGTTTCTGTTTAACCAAAGTCAGCACCATAACAATAAACAAATCTCAAGAAGAAGGTTTTTTTTCCCAACATTTGAATTATTGTAAATTTCGAATAAAAGCGACTGGATCATTAAGATAGCAGTCGCATTGTATAATACAAGATATGTATCGGAGTTTGGACCACATATGAAAGTGGCCTGGGTCAGATTGTTGTTCAAACTGTCTTTAACAGATCGAATACACGTCGCTTATGTGGGGAAAAAAAATCTTATTTGGACTGCATTTGCCTGCAGTCTGAACGTCGCCAAAGTAAAAATCGTAAGAACTCCGTAACCAACTTCAAAACAGTGTTAATTTGTTGACAAAAAAATGTTTGCATAGTTTTTGTCAATTATACTTTTTCACCTAACTAAAAGGGAACAAAGACAAAGGCTGGAGGACTAAAACTATAACTAGACTCAAATAAAAATGAATGAGAACCATTTTTATTCTGTAAAATGTTAAGACATACATGTTAAAGAATGTGAGTAAAAGCAACTATAGTCTTTATAGATTAAAGGTGCTAAAAAAACCTCAAAACCCATAAACAAAGTTATTTGGAATGTCCTGGCTCTGTGTTTCAAGAATTATGTGCAAATAGTTCCCTTCAAGGTTTCCCTGGTTACTCTTAAAATATCTTACCCTTTGACATCCCTTTTTGAAAGTAAACATCATCCTTCTCATGCTTTTTTATTGCTACCCACACATTTACAACACAGAAAGAAAAGACACCATCTACGATAGGGACAGCCAAACTTTTGATGTTGCTCATGGGATACAAGATGAAGTCCAGATGTATGGAAACTCTTTGCATGGGGACGTCCCAAAGATATGAAGCATGCCCAGTAAATCCCTTTGGCTGTATTTTTGCTGTTTTGAATCATCGATTGCAGAGAAATGGAGCAAAATCTGGTGACAATTCTGAGTACAGTAGATGCTTGAACTTTTATATATGACTTTATTCTGTCTACTATATATTCCGGATTTTCTTAACCAAATCACAAGTGATCCCTCAAGCATGACTTCGGTTAAGGATTTGCATTTGAACTTTGACCTGATGATAATTATTTATTGTACAGATTATCCAAACTTTTGTGTTTTTTTTGTTATTTTTTGGCACGATTCTGCCCAAAGATCAATAAATACCCTTTTTTCTTATAGGATGGATGAAAATTACAACCTCATCCCTCATGGAGTGAACTTCCAGGACCCCATTTTTTCCGACACTGCAGATAATCATCGCATGTTTGCGAGCCTCTTCCAATTTTCCAATTGCACACCTGGAACTCAAGTTCACACCTTTTCTCCAGAGTGGGAGGCTCAGGAGGACAGCCAGGTACGTATGAACCCAGTAGCATCACTGCTAACTTCATGTCGTGTTGGAGCTCTTTGAAGCCGCTCAGTTAGAAAGACTGGTATGAAGCAGCTGTTTCACATTCAGGATGACCCATCATTGACTTTGTAAAAAGAAAAAAAGGCATAGAAGCCATATAGACAATTGCGCACAAAAAACATGCAGACTTTTTTTTTCATTTGATAACAAGAAAGAAAAAAGAGCTTAGCTAGAGCACTCTCGGAAGCAGCCCTGCCACATCTCTCTATAAAAGCAAGGACCATCTGTATATGTGCGTGTGTGTGGAGTGAGTTTTGTCCACGACGCGGTGCCTGTTTGAGCTGAAACTTTTTTAACAGCTTGCACATCGGCCGAGTGTGTTTCAAATGTTTATTTTTATTTTATTTCGAAATCACTGCGGTATTAATGCAGGTTACACCGGACGGAGGGTTAGACCGGAGAGGAGGGAGGGGCGTCTGAGCCGCACTGACACTGATATACCAGCAAAACTCTCAAGTCTCATGCATTGGACGTGACACACATGCATTTCAACCTGATGTGAGTCACAGAGCGGGTCTTGTGGCTGACGCGCATGCGTGTGTGAGAGTGAGCCCACAGAGAAGAGATGGAGAGAGTCCGACACGGCAACCCGGACAGGTAGCGAGTCTCTCTCACACACACACACATGCACGCACGCACACACACACACACACACAAAAGATAAGCACCCCTGCACTAAGAAATGTTCAATGCTCAAGTTTATGTGTCTTTTATCATGCGCATGTCCCATAGAATTAAACCAGGGAAATCGTACACGCTATTTTACTTTGCACTAGCAAATATACCTTTTATAATACTACAGAGTATGTACACCACTTTGTTCATCCAACCTTCAAACACATACTCATTTGGCCATAATTGACAACTCTACTTAAGCTCCCCCATGAATACATACTGTACTTCCGACGGGCACTGTACTAGTTATTTAAAAATTAACAAAATCTTGTTTTAAAAAGGAGAAATATATGGATATACTGTAAAAGTTATCTTTTTGCGTGAGGATTATGGAGCTTACTCTTTCCTAAGAAAGCACTCATTTCCTCTGGGTTACTCTGGATATTTCCCACAGGCCACAAAACATATCAGTATAATCTCTTTATCAGAGATTGTCCAATCTGAGTGTTTGCTTTGTGATGGATTGGCATCTTCTCCTGGGTCATCCCCGCCTTGTTTCCTGAGTCAGGTGGTGAGAGATTTTAGCACAGGATATGCAGGTATAGAAGCTGAATAGTGAATGTCTGCATGCAGTCACGCGCCATATCACCTCCTAGAGTAAGATTTAGCTTATAGCCCTTTCTTTTAAAGGAGTTGTTTACAGTCCAGTAGCTGGAAATGTAAAAGATCTGTAATGCATGAGGAAGTAGAAGCACATGCTTTGGTGTCTGGCTTTAGAAAGCAGTCAAAATATACACCGTATCACAAAAACATGGAAAATTAACGCAGTGTATTTGTCATAACTCACAGTTCCACCTCTGGCTTTTCAGACTCTAGGTTTGATTTGTATCAATAAACCTAATATTTACCTCACACACCAAGTGTCAGTGTGTTATTAGCCAAAGATCATTTACATCCAAACTTCAGCATCTGGAGCTCCTCGACTTCACAGAAATTTCTGCAGTAAATCTCAGAGTCCATGTGTCAGCACACAAATGGTTCCAGCCACTCACCACTCCTTTATCTCCCATAATTAATTTAAACCTCTGGCATAATCCTCCTGATTTAGGTCAGTCCTCTACCTTCTGTTTCCAATTATTTGCTGAGTGCCTTGAAAGCTAAAGTCTGTTGTTAGTAAAGAGAAAGAAAACAAAGTCTTACGTTTTCATTACCAACAAACAGTCAGGCTGTGATTGTAATTACAAAACAACAATTGATAACAACTAGATATTAGTGCTGCTTTGTGATACCAGTGCTGTAATTAGATTTGGTGGTTTAAAAGTAACAAAGCTTGTGTTTTTATTGATACTAGGCAAGCATTTTCGTATTTATCTACTGACTTAAATCACATGAAGCTGGATCATGAGGTACTAAGTTATCACATCATTAAGTTTCAACCAAAGGAAACCAAAAGCTGTGAGTTCACTTTTGTCTTACATTCCTAATAATAATAATAATAAAAACACTAATGTTGAAAGCTGGGATGTGTCACAAACAGGCAACCTTAATTTTATTTTAACAAATGGTGCTTTTTGCTTCTCACTAAATGTTACTTTTGCTACTAATGGTGAAGGATGTGTTTAACATGACTTACTGATAAATACATCACAACTGCATTAAAAGCTGGGAACTAAGGATGGGTTGCGCAGAGGCTTTTATGGGCCATCAAAATTGTCAAAGTTTTTGTGTTAGTTAAATCCCGCTTTGCTAACTGAGACAATCTGGTGGGTTTCTAAGCACATTTATGGGATTGATCTTGATATTTAGGACAAGCAACTCTACTTTGAGAAATTGAAAAAGACTTAATAAAAACATCATTGATCTTCTAAAAAAGAATAATAATTACCATCTTTAAACACTTTCTATACACACATTCTGTACTTGGTTTTTGTGGTGCCTCAGTCCCTCCTTGCGGACTCCAGAAGAGTAGGAGCACAGTCTGGACTACATTCCAGACTATCACAGGGCTATAGGAGAAAAGAAAACACAAATTCCCTGCTAGAAATATTTGATATTCATATTTTAGACAAGTGGGGGAAACCTCAAGTAAACTTATAAAAAGACTAAGGTATTGAGCCACAACCCTTGCACTGTGATGTATCAAAACTGACCAAAAAGTCCAATGTGAATATTTTTTTATTTTTTTATTTATTCAGTTTATTTCCGACATGGGTACATTCACTTTTTTTTTTCTTTTTGTACATGCCGAAAAAGGAGACGAGAGAAGCAGTTTGCTTGTCTAAGTCCCGTCCCCTGTTTTGAACACAGAAAATTTACATCAAAGCTTGGCTCTCTGGTCAAACATTTTTAGGTTGTTCGAGCGAAAACACGTCTGCTCTCTCCGAAGACCAGAAGACAATATGTTCATATACACTAATGTCTATCTGAAAGTAATCCCTCACTTCAGTTACTGATTTTGTATGGATACTCCTCTGCTACTTCTTGCTATCAAAATGGATATATGCAAATTTACCCTTTCCTCAAGTGATAAAAAACCTATATATCGTTATAATTCCCTTTACTAAAAAATTGCAAACTTGATGATCTCAAAAAGTTTTGGAGAAGCTAGGGAATTGGTTTTGGAACAATGAGGGAGTTCGCAGCTCCCAAAACTGTTTGAGAAATCCTGTTTTAAGAATCCTGTGTGATTATTAGTGGAGGTGGAGACGACACAGCAATTAGGTGTTTAGGCTGAGTGTCCTTATTTTTTGAGAATCCAAACAAAAAAGCATAGCAGGAGTGAACAAAACAAACAAAAACTCACACGATAGTAAATACCAAGTATTGTGTAACAAAAATGAGGAAACCAAAGCTTGGGAGTACAATGGGACACTTATACTCTGTCGATCCCTCTATCCCTGTCAACCTGAGCAGCCCATCACAGCACAGAGACCGCCTTAGTAAAAGTAACCAATGATCTCCACTTAGCCTCAGACAGAAGGTTAGTCTCAGTTCTGGTGCTCTTAGATCCCAGTACAGCCTTCGATACAGTGGATCATCATTTATTGCTGCAGAGACTGGAAAGTGTTTTTGGGATTAAAGAAACAGTGCTGGGTTGGTTTAAATCCTACCTATCAGAAAGAACTCTCTTTGTTCATGTTAATAATCTTTCCTCAGCACACACCAGAGTTAATCATGGAGTTCCACAAGGTTCAGTTCTGGGACCAATACTCTTTACATTATATATGCTTTCACTGGGTAACGTTATCAGAGAACATAATATAAATTTCCTTTGCTATGCAGATGATACACAGCTTTATTTGTCAATGAAATCAGATGAAACTAATCAGTTATTAAAACTCCAAGCTTGTCTTAAAGACATCACATCATGGATGAGCTGTAATTTTCTCCTTCTAAACCAGGATCAATCAATCAATCAATCTTTTATTTGTATAGCGCCAAATCATAACCAATGGTATCTCAAGACACTTTACAGTAGAGCAGTCTTAAGGATGGACTCTTCATTTTATGGATACACACATATGCATATATACGTATATACACATACATATGTATCCCACACCCAACATGAATTCATGATGGCGGCAAGGAAAACCTTCTGTTAAGCAGCAGGAACCTTGTGTGGATCCCATTCCTATGATGAACAGCCATCCACGTTATGCTGTGTTGGGTGTGTGCGAAAACCGAAGGGATTTTATTTGGTCCAAAGCACCTCAGAGAGAAATTATCAAAGGAAATAGTGTTTCTGGATGGCATTACTCTGTCACCCAGCAACACAGCAAAAAACTTAGACATAATCTTTGATCCTTTCATTCTCATATTAAGCAAATCTCAAGGACAGCCTTCTTCGATCTCCGTAATATCTCTAAAATCAGGAATATCTTGGCTCAGAGTGATGCTGAAAAACAAATGCATGCATTTGTTAGATCTCGACTAGATTATTGTAACTCCCTACTTTCAGGATGTCCCAATAACTTACTAAAAAGTCTCCAGTTAATTCAGAATGCTGTAGCCAGAATACTAACTGGAACAAACAGGAGATAGTATTGGCTTCCCTTCATTGGCTTTCTGTAAAATCTAGAATAGCGTTTAAAATCCTCCTGTTAGCATACAAAGCTCTGCATGATCAAGCTCCTGTGTATCTTAGAGACCTGGTAGTCCCCTATCGTCCGGGCTGAACTCTCCGCTGTCAGTTTGCTGGCCTTCTGGAAGTTCCTAACGTGTCCAGAAGTAGAACAGGAGGCAGAGCATTCAGCTACCAAGGCCAAGGCAGGCTGACTTGATAATAATGTATCGTGGTTTTCTGCAGTCAGTACCTTCTCCTCGCCCTTCTCTCTCTGTTCTGTTTCAGGTGTTGTGAAGCTGATGATGGCAGTTCCTGATCTGTGGTTCACGGCTAAACTAGTCTGGGACACTCTGATGTTCTATCTCTCAATCGTATTCTATTTGGGGCGACCTTGGCTTAGGTGGTAGAGGGTCGTCTTCTAATCGAGAGGTCGGGGGTTCGATCCCAGTACCTGACTATGTGTCGAAGTGTCCTTGGGCAAGACACTGAACCCTAAGTTGCTCCCAGTGGTCGACTAGTGCCTTGCATGGCAGTCCTGTCCCATTGGTGTGTGAATGTGAGAGTGATTGGGTGAATGAGCTGATATGTAAAGCGCTTTCAGACTGCTTCAGTGTGGTTATAAGGCGCTATATAAATCTAAACCATTTACCATTTACCATTTGTCCTTCTGTCCACTAACCCCAACCAGTCGAGGCAGATGGCTGCCACCTCTGAACCTGGTTCCTGTTAAAAGGGAGTTGTTTCTTTCCACTGTCACTAAATGCTTGTTCATGTGGATCTTATTGGGTTTTTCTTGCTTATTATGAATTTTATATTTTGATAAGCGCATTGAGATGACTTTGTTGTAATTTGCGCTATACAAATAAAGTTGAATTGAACTGAATTGAATTGAATTATACACATGCATGATCTGACAGGCACATGATGACATAAAAGAAAGCAGAGAAAGGCAATCAAGAGAGTGAAAAAATGTCAAAGAAATTACAAAAATCAAATGACTAAGAACTAAAACACAACGAATATCCAAATATAAAATCAATTGGGTTTAAATACTCGATTGAAAGCAAACTCAAATCCTACAAGAATCCCTGACATAACAAAGCTCCACCAGAACAATACACTTACAATCAAATAACAAGAACCAACCTCAAGCAAAACCTACTGAATTACCAAAACACTAAAACAAACTAAACACTCTCAAGAAAGACTTTGGGTAAAAACTGCTCGTCAAGAAACGAAAATGAACAGATAATCACTGTGTAACATCTGTGTTTCATTGAGACAAGATACAAATTCAAGATCCTATCTGAATGAGGTTCTTACAACAAAAACATGGTTTGACTCGATACTGATTTTTTCCTCAGCCTGTTGCTAATCAAGATAAGGAAAGAGATCAAAACAAACATGACATAGGTAAAAGTACGTAATATGGTGATGTAATTGGGGCTGAAGTATAACTGAGCCTCTTTTTTTTTTCTTCTCACTAGAAATACACAGATATTTGTTGTATATACTGAGATCCCACTGGGCCACAGGCACAGAAACGTGGGGAAAACCCACTGCTAATATTACACTCAGTAATGAACTCACCACTGAAGTAGGCCGGCAGCCACCAACATGTTTTTAACATTTCCTCCAAACCTTTCACGGTTGTTATTTAATGGCACAAGATTTATATCAGAGTTTCATGCTAGGCTATGTGGAAGCGTCCCGACCTGTAGAGGAAATCCACCCTCAGGCAGACAAGCATGTAGTTGGAAGCATCTGGAGCTCATTGACTTTGGACCTGTCACCAACACAGTTTACTGGCGAGTGGGATTTCACCTTGCAGCAGTGTCTTAATCAAAAAAAAGGAGATTGAATTGTAAATTCCATCAGCCCACCTCACACTAATATTAGCTTTTTAAGCTTGTGTAATGAGGTGGTTACATAAAGAATGAGACATTCTGTAAGACATTTAACAGATGGCCTCAGTCCTAAACTGAGTTAGTGAATGTTTCTACCAAACCGTTTTTCTCATGGCTTCTTCATGCTGACTGTAATGAGCTAAGAGATTTGATAGCCTAAAGTTTCTCTCTGGCTAATATCTAAAGGAACTCCAGAACCAGAAACTGCAAGTCTAACATTAGTCATCATTTATCTGTCATAAATTACATTTAAAACTTTGGATCAAATTTTAGGATGATGTTCTGTTGACCAGTCTTTCTCAAACTTCGGTATGTGGACCCCTGGAGCTAATCAAGCCATAATTTAGGGGTCTGCAAAGTGATGAAGTATTTTTATTTTTTATTTTTTAATTTCATTTCACAAGCAACAAAAACAACAACAAAACAAACAAAAGAACAAAAACACCACCAACATCAACAAAAGAACAAAACAAGCAGGACAATACAAACTGTAACTGCTGCAAATAATGAGACATATTGCTGAAAAAAGAAAATGGAGACCAAAATGCTTGATGATAGAACAAAGGAACAAATACATGAGTGAAAATCAACCTGTACAAAAAGGATGTTACATGGGCGATGTGATGAAGTAGGAAATATTCAAAGGTTGTCTCATATGATAAACAAGAGGATGAGTAGCCGAATGCTACATCAGTCAAATAAACTCTCAAAGCCACAAACTCCCACATTCACACTGGACTGCATGAAAAATCCATCCATTCATCCATCCATTTTCAGACCAGACCTGTTTTTCAGTGTCGCAGGGGTCTGCCGGTGCCTATCTGCGTCTCACACTGGGCGCTAGGCGGGGGTACAGCCTGGACAGGGCACCAGTCCATCGTAGGGCAACACACAGAACAACCACCACACTCACATTCACTCCTAAGGGCAATTTAGAGACTCCAATCAACCCAACAGTCATGTTTTTGGATCGTACCCAGAGGAAATCCACACAGCACGGGGACAATATGCAGACGCCACACAAAAAGCACCGTGTCCACCCCAGGCCTTGAACCCTGGACCTTCTAGCTGTGATGCAGACGTGCTAACCACTAAGCCCATGAAAAATCCACTCACATAAATCTTAAAAAATAAAATAAAATACTTTCTTTAGTCATATTATTTGCTCAGGATAAGCTCGCTGTGCACATCATGCTAACTTTTTGCCCAAAATAATGAGGGATATTTAAATAGACAGTCTTTATCATATAATTGAAAATACAAATTGTGATTTGGAAATGTACAAATTATTGCTTTAGTTTACTTTTTGATATGTTACTTTTTGTTTTGCATAATTTCAGAAAGTTTAGAGTAGCGGTTTGAGGACTATGAGGGAGTGTCAACAAGATTTCTTCCCTATAAGGGTCTTTCGCTGCCAAATACCTGTATTTTTTATTTTTTTTATTGCTGCTATTAGTTAAACACTGATCCCCCATGTATCATTTCAGTGGGTTTAGGTAAAAAAGTTGGTAAACTCATTTATCCTCTGACACACACAAGCATAGGGAGAACATGGAAACTCCACACAGAAAGGACCCATAAGTCAACCCCAGGGTTTGATGGGCCTTCTTCTTGCTGTGAGGTAGACATGTTAACCATAGACACGCCCATGCTGCTCGCTCATGTTAGGACATATTTGTGTGAATATATCTTTGAACCAATTCCTAACAAACATCTTTTCCACCTCTTCCCACAGCTGTTGTGCTCTTCAGTGCAGAAGGCTCTGTTCGAGGAGGAGGAGAGGGTGAGGGCTCTGTCCCTTAAAGTTCGTTCCTTGGAGAAAGCCAACGATCACCTGCGGGAAAAGGTAAAGACCATGAAACGTCTACTACGTCAGGCCCAGAGGGAAACTACAAAGGAAAGGCAGACCCTCAGCCTCAAACAGCTGTATGAGCCAAAGATAGAAAGTCACCCTGGTCAGGACACCACCCAGGACCAAAAGAACTCTCCACTTAAGAAGAAACTGAAGAACTAGAGGATTTTGACCTCCTGCTGCTGTGTGTAACTCAGTATTTTCTCCTCATGGAGCTTGAGTGGCAGATACAAACAAACTGTGTTGAGTCAGGATAGAGCAGAACAGAGATCAGACCGTGAGTGTGCAAGAACATAACACCACAAACAAAATGTCTGTTTTTTAACATATTCACTGTTTCTCTGTTAGTAATTCAATTGTCTTAAATCCTAACTATTACTGCTCTTATCTCAGTCAGTGACAACATACACATTTCCAAACCTTTATCATATCAAATGGGAATGCTTTTTATTATAATAACGAACAATGCAATGGAAATTGGTGAGTCCCACTGTGGAAACATTTGAGGTATCGTTTCTGTGCTGGACACAGTACATAGTTAGAATATCATTCACCACTTAAATGTCTTACTTCTGCAATCCTTTACAGCACTATAATCTAATCAGTCAAATTATTATTTTTTTTATAATTCAGGTGTGTATGTTGTATGTAAGTGGTAATACATGGTACTTTGTCGGCACAAGCTAGAGTTCAGATAGAATCGTATTTCTTGTTTTGTATTTTTCTTTCTTTACCTAAGTTGTTTTTGTAATGTTGAAACAACCCGTGTGTTCACCACATGTTTATGTTGAATCCATGTGTTACGTATGTTAAAAAAAATTGTGCTGAGCACCCATCATGTGTGGACAGGGAGTCAAACAGGGTTGACTGTTTCTGTTAAATGTGGTCACGAAAGGATGGTTTTTCTTATTAGCTTTTTTGAATACATTCCATCTGCCTTGTTTTATCTGAAGTAATATTTTTGTAAAAGTTACTGTTAAAAAATAAAAAAGCTTTTTTGTTCTCCCACTCAATGAGTTTGTGTGAGTGCTTGTGCCTGTATATGTGTCTCCTTATACCCACTTCCATATAAGGTGAGCTATAGGAAGGAAAACTTGAAAACCAATGCGTTTAAAATACATTTTTAAGAAAGTTTCAGCGAATGGTTTGCCAAATGCCTCGGAATGGATTACTGCAGTAAAGCTATTAACGTGTGTCCTCTAACTCTGCCCGACATTTTTATAAACATTTAAAATATGAAGAAATATTAATCACATAAAGACATTGGATACCATCATTTTCCTCGATGAGCATATTCAGCCCTCAGTGTCAGTTTGGAAAATTTTGCTGCCAGAACACTTGCAAACCCTCAATTGCCAAATCACAGGCAGAACTAGAACCTTTTCAACTAATGTATTTACATGTATAAAAGTAAACCTTCTATCCACAAATTGTATCTTGTTCTGCTCCTCTATCACTGTTGTACACTTTTTTTTTTTTACAATTTGTCATCCAGATTTGTGTTGTTCTGCTGTTCATGATGTTAAAATTTACTTTCATTTAAGATTTTCTGTGGTAATTCAAACGTGATGGGAATTATGTGAATGAGCCTTATAAAGCCAGTGCATCAATATGATTTAAGGTAATGAGCCGCAGCACTGATAGTTTATAACAAATGTGTCTGGAAAAGTGTTTGGCCAGACAGCAGAACCAAGCAACTACTGAGCGTTAGCTGTGATAAAGTGAGGCAATTAAGTTGAGTGAGAGTTACACAACAGTTAGAATGTTTCCGCCTTTCGATGTGTAAAGCCAAGAATGATATACGAACTCTGGCATGCTGTGCAAGTTAAAGTGATTCGCTACAAATAAATCAAAGGTTTTCTAAGATCTGATTCATGTTTAAACACAACATAAAGATTAATTCATAATTATTGACCTTAAGTCGACCTCTAGATTTCATTTAGTTAAGTTACGATATACTTTCAGAAGGGCTGCCGATACAAAACCTACTTGGTAGGTAAAATGTCAATGGAACACAAGAGTACAGCCAAATCTCTTCCATATGTTCCTATCACTTCATAGATGGAGAGAAGCAAAGGAATAGAACAAAACTATACAAACATTTCAAGCATGTTTTATATCAGAAAATGTCTTGCACGTTGGTTTCAAAGAGATGCAAGATATAAAATGAACATTTACAAGCTTTCCTTTACACACATCATTTGGCAGCCTCATCAAAGAAGTGAGGTGTTGCAGAAAACTATGCCATCCTATTTCACTTTTCTTTAGCCCTTGCTTCTCCCCATTAAACCTTTGCATTGCACAGATTCGCCTGCAGCCAACTGTCAAAACGCTACGAACAAGAGCCTAAGATGATATACACGCACACGGCTTTCTCAACATAAACCACCATGTACAGCCAAGCTGCAAAACAGATGTCGGGCAATACGACTGCATGATGGTGGTCCTTCCAAAGAGCTCACTATCTGTTTGCTTATCTGGCTTTTATTTATGCTTTGAAATGCCTTTCAGTGGCACTGCTCTGGGTTCACTTCCACATCAATCATCCAACATTGATAGGCCAGTGCAAATGTTTTTTTCCCTGTTAAATCCTTTTTCCCTATTCATCTAGACTTTATGTTTAAACCTATTTAAACCATTGACTTACATAATAAATAAATCCACGAGAGAGGCTGTACATCATTCTGGAAAACTGGTACTGAATAAATATGTCTTTTCTGAGACGAATTTTGTGACAACTAAACAAGCAAAGAAAATGACGTCACTGTCATTGCTGTGCAGTGTGTATCCATTCATCCGCTCAAGTAGATCAGCGTTTCTCTAATGAGGGTACGTGTACCCGTACGCAAAGGCACTACAGGGGGTACTTGAGAGAAAGAGAGAATGCAAAAATAACAAATAAGGCATAAGATGACCGGGAATGATAAAAATTATAGAAATAAATCTATTCAGGGGCCACTAAATTTGTGTTTTTCAACCGGTTGGGACCCCATGAGGGGTCACCTGAAATTTCTGAAAAATTAACATAGATTTTTAAAATTTTGTAATTATTATTTTTTTCTTTTCTTTTTTAATTAAAACAACACAAAAACCGTATTCCGATACTTTCACTTTGTGAAATATAAATGTAGTTCAACTAAAATGCAGTAAAAAAATATCTCTGCTCAAACATGAGAAAAAAATCATTATTTGGGGTCGCCAGAAATTCTTTAAAATGTGTGTTACCACCCGTTCATTCCATAATTATGCTCTATAGTTGTTTTTAAATAGTTTTCTAAGCAAAATGTTATAGTGGGACAAAGGGGGTACTTGGATTCAGAAATAAGAGAAAGGGGGTACTTGAGCCAAAAAAGTTTGAAAATCACTGAAGTAGATCATTTGAATCAAACATTAGGAAAGGCATAAGTCTGGTTTTAGTTTTTTAACAGACATTGTAGAGATCACTTGTCCTGTCCCGCTGTAGAAGTTGCTCAGGATCTTGGTTAAGTCGCCAGACTTCATCAGTTGTCTTGGGAAGTACAGTCTGTGTATTTTCAGTGGAAACCTTTCCTTCTCAACTTCTTTCACCTAAGCAGCTGCACTCTGGAGAAGATGAGGTGATTTTTCATTGCTGCTTGTTCATGTCAGTTTTAATAAAGATGACTGATGGCTGTGTTTGCCCTCAGTGGCTGCTGCTCTTCCAGTCAGCCTGTAATCACAATGCCATGCTTTCAGACACTCTAATGTAAGCCGTGCAGACCCCCAGGGAGGAAAGGAAATGGTGACGGCTAAAGCAAGTGAGCACAGTGTTTCACTTCAGAGTTTGAATCACGACCGGAGCAGTAGAGGAAAATCCTCATACCACTTAGAGCTCTCTGCGGATGTGGTTCACGCTTTCGAATTTTAGTTTTATTCTAAGTCAGTGAAGTCAATGTTTTTCACCACTAACCTCAGAGATAAAGCACTTCAGTTACTTTGCCTTTCCTTTTTAGGCCGGGGTACCGGACTCAAAACTCCACTCACTTTGTTTTTCTTCTTGTTCTTTGCGTTGTTGTGTACACTAGTTAAAATCGCTACTCCTCTGTTATTCATGAATGTATCGGGCTGAAATTAGGTAGGTATAATCTATGGATGTGTACGCATTTATGCTCGAAGCCCAATTATAGATTTAGGGCTCCCCCCCCCCCAAAAAAAACGAAAATACATTTCTTATTTATTTGCAAGTCAATTATTACAACGTTTGGTAGTAGAAAATCATTGGCACATACCAATATATAAATGGGGCCCATTACCCCGTACGTGTCACGGGGTGCCAGCCCCCGGGGGCCCCATTTTTCAAATGACTACTCCTCTGTTAGTTCTCGTTAGATCGGAATGCAGTTTGGTACAAATACTCTATGAATTAATATGATGAGATGCTCAGAGCCTTTTTTTGAAATGGGGCCCGGGGGCCTGCCCCCCATTTCTGGTAATTTCCAAATTTGTGGGAACATAGTGTGATATATCGCTTTAAAGGTAATTCAATGTAGATTACGATTATGCCTTGCACAATTTGATTAGGGGCCAGAGGGGCCCACCCTTCTTTTTTGGCAATTTCCATTTAAGTTGTTTTCTCATTTATTTGTGAGTCAAATATTGTGACAGTTGGTGTTACCAAATCATTGACACATACCAATATATGAATGGGGCCCATTACAATGTATGTGTAGTAATTTTTCAAATGACTACACCTCCGTTAAAGCTCGTTGAATCATTCTGTGATTTGTCATAGATATTCTATGAGTGGCTGTCAAGAGCCTCTCAGAGACCTTTTTTTACTTGGTGAAACCGAGTTATTTGACTGAATTCTCGGTACGTGCTATTTGGCGCGATGTTCCGTGCATCCGGCCGTAGTTCATCCGAACTTGCTTATTCACATTTTGCATTAAAACACAAAAGTGACCGCGCCTTATAATTGTTTTGTTGCATGTGTTTCAGTTTTTGGCTGTTAATTAAGAAATTATCGTATTAGAGTTCATGTGTCTTTCATTAGCACTGTACTTTTTCCTATATCTAATGGATAGACTGTGGGAAGTTCTGGTTTTTACTGCCATATTTTCTTTGCGGTGTTTACAACAGTTTTTTTTTATTTTATGACCATCATTAGCCCTCCATAAGGAAGGGTAATAAACACTTTATCTTAGGGAGGATATAAAAAGAGAGGGCAGTGTTCCCCCTCACATAAGTGAGAAAAGTCAGGAGAGACTCAAGGTTGGAAATGGAAGGGCAGGGGAAGAGATGATTAGTTTAAAGTGAGAGTGAGATGTGAAGTTGTAGTTGTGCATATTGTGCTTATTGTGTTGTGTAATCAAGCTCGTCTGGTGACAAAGTGCGAAGCTTAGGTATAATGGTGGTGGCTGTGGACAGGGGAAAGGAGTGTGGTAATACCTAAAACAGGTATTTGGGATCAACATGTCTAAGGTTAAGCTCAATACGAGTTTTACCAATGTATGTGAAAGAACCGCTACTGCAAACCCAAGCGCCACCCCGGGCCCTGTGATGCAGCCAGACCAGTAGAAAGAGCGGGGGCCAAGGAGCCCCAGGCCACCCCCCCACGGTCGAGCAGCCCCCCAGGCACCCCCAACATTCCAAGCCAAGAGGCAGCCGCCGCCCCCACATACACATCTGAGAAGGCCCCAAGGAGCCGAGGACCCAGCTCCCCCCCCCCCCGAGAGGAGGGCCCAGAGTTTACAACAGTTTTCACTCCGATCGCCCTCAATGTCACAATATGGGCTTTATTTGAGGGCTATGCATTGTTTTGATTTGGAAGAATGTGAGTTGAATATGATTTCTTGATGTAATGAATGTTACCAGCTTGTGTAGATCTGGTTTAGTTGGCTGAATGCCACACATTCTAGGATTCAAATGTAGAGAAATGTGGTCTCTGACAAATAAGCAGGCACATCTGCACAGGGGTAGAGGTGCACGGACCCAGCTGTGTGTTAAAGAAACTGTGTTATGACAATAAAATGATTCACAGAGAGATGACCCAGGTGCAGAAAGAGAAACAGGACTTTCTTATGACCAAGACAGAACCAACAAGCACAAACTAATGGAAAATTGAAGACATGTGAAGGCCAAAAGCAGAGGAAAAAAGTAAATGAAATTGATTTCGAATTGATGCGAAGACAGTTGGGTAACTGAGAGAAAGCAATAGTTTAATAAGTAATAGATTTTACTAAAGAAGGAGCCATGAGACTAAGGCGTAGTATTTTCGCCTGACATAAAGCTGTCAATTTTGTTACACTACTAAACAGAGGGCCTCCAGTTCTATATTTTAGCCTTCTGCAACCACAAACCGATCCCAAAGCTTTCCTTTGCAGATGTCTACGCAGCCAATCAGATGGCAACATAAAACAGAATGTTGGACTCGTGCTGTGGTTGGCTGGAAGTATGAATGTCCTTGTGGTCAATACTGGAAGTACTGGGAGAAAAATGTTTGTAGCAAATATGGTTGGAGGCTAATTCTTTCTCTCCCTGGGAAGAGAAGCATATTTAAATATGCTTTTCCACAGATTCCTCCAATCTGTTTTTTTTTTCTAGGATGGATTGTTGCTTGGAAAGAGTCTTGGTCACCAGAATTCTTGTATTCTCTTTCCCGCTGGAGTACTTTCCCTGATGGTTATGCCATGGCAAATTTGCGGCTGCCCTTATTTGGAAACATGATTTGTGTTCTGGTTGAAATATGAAGTCCAGTCAAAGCATGATGATTTTATAAAAAAGGATTTATTATAAATTAAATGAAAAAAAGTACATAAACAGGTCTTCCATCCTGTAGGAAGGGCAAGCGGCCAGCAACTAACTGGAAAGTTCCACAGCTTAAACTTTATACAGATAGAGAAAAGTCCCACCCTGATGAGAGGAAAAGGAGGGGGTCAGATGCTCCAACAGTGGAGACGTTGGAGAAATGATATCTGTCTTGATAATGTGTGTGCGTCAGTTGGTGTGTGTGTGTGTGTGTGTGTGTGTGTGTGTGTGTGTGTGTGTGTGTGTGTGTGTGTGTGTGTGTGTGTGTGTGTGTGTGTGTGTGTGTGTGTGTGTGTGTGTGTGTGTGTGTGTGTGTATATCTGCATGTGAGTCCACATGTGAGTTTGAGTTTGGCCTTGGTCAGATGCAGCTTATCTGTATGCGTAGGTGAAAGAATGTGAGTCGGCCATCTAAACCCTGTGAAAGGCATAAAACAAGATTCACATCTTATTATACATAGGCACTGCTACAGAGCTCTGTTTGTCAGAGCTTTGGTATGAGACCTTCAGCAGAAACTGTTTGTTGCTGCACTGTGAATACAATCTGTCTGTACTGCGGGTAATCTAATCTAACATGACTTGGCAAAGGAGCAACGCCTCTGTTCAAAAGTACAACGATATAATGCAGTCATTGTGTATAAACACATGACAAATTGTACATATGAACACACATTTGATGATGTGATGATTAATATAACAATTGCCATAACAGTTATCACCTGTAGCTTGTTAAAATGTCTCTATTCTATGGTGAAAGAATGAAGAATGTGTATGTTTGTTATTGTATGTCCCTTTTTCTGTCTGGCAGTGAATCAGGTGCTGGAGCTGCTGGGTTCTTAATATTAAGGTGATGCAATGAAATCTGTACCAGTCCATTCACAAACATGCCTTTGTGACAGGTGCTAAACTCTCTTGGCTGTGTTCAAAATCGCATACAACGAACTACTAATATTAGTTCTGATGTCAAAATGAGTATGTAGTGCGTTCACATTAGATAATATGCAAAGCTTGAGTATGAAATACCCGGATGTATGCTATATTGCAATATTTCCAAAGTGGCACGGTGGGCACACTAGTCATAATCAACCGCCCCATGATGCATTGTGAGCGGAACGTAAAAATTTCCTGGCTTCAAGATAAAAGTCAAGCATACCCATTTCAAAACAAAAGCATTTGAGGGCTTGCCTTCCATTAGTTTTTAACACTTAAATAGGGCTCGTTTTGAAGTTAATCAGAAATTTTGTCAGTTGCACAATGGCGGGTCTCCAAAAATCTCCGAAATGTCGGCATTAAATTTGTTTTCTGGAGTTTTCTGGATCAAATGATTACATGTTGATATTCTACTTGGTCACTTTCTTGCTTAAAATGTTTTCAGAATTTTCAAAGGTGGAGAATCAACTGAGATGTTTATCCTATTGTGTTTCAGGTTTTTGTCATTGTAGGTTCGAAATGCATCTTGGAAGTATACATAACATATCAGGTGTACTAGTTCTGGAATGGAGGTTGTGTGTGTGGGCTGATTCTTTCAAAAATGGATGGGGGTAGGTAAAAGGTCACCCCTGTCCACCTCCATCGACTGCCTTTAAGCACGTCTCATAACACCCAAATGCCTGAGAAGGCTTACAGCTGAGCCGAAATGGGCAACGGTTATCACAGTAGGGGCTGGTTTGTGTCTGATTTTCGTGTGGTTTGATTTGTTTTTGGAATCATTGTGTGTATCTTGTAGTCACTGCGTATGTTTTGTTTATTGTTGGAGTCATGTTTTTTTCAGTGATTTTTACTGTGTTTGTAGTCGATTTGTATTCCTTTGTCATTTAGTGTAATTTATTTCATTTTGTCTATTTTTGACGTTATTTTGTGTGTTGTTGGAGTCTTTATAGGTTTTTTTCTGTCGTTACTTCCACCAATGAGGTAGGTTTGTTTTTGTTTGTTTGTTTGTCTGTTAGCAGGATCAAGTCAAAAGTGCTGAATGGGTTTTGACAATATCTTAACCAAAGATAGACCTTTTGCCATCAAAGATTTCATTAAATTTTGGAGGGAATCTGGACTCTGATGGCACTGCTCCCAACTGATCCTCATGGTTGGGTTTAAAGCTGAAGGACTCTTTTATATTGCTTTAAAATGTTTACAGGGCCCAATGACAGTTAGGATAGCAGACCCCGAGGACCCTGAAAAAAAAAGATTTAGTTTTTTTTAATGCAATTTTTGACATGGTCTTATCAAATTTTTGTATTCATTCTTAAAAGAAACAACAGGAAAAGGCAACGAGTGACAGGCAAAAGCATTAATGGCATTGCATTTTAAAAACCAATCTGAACTACTATCATGGGTCTTATTGTAAGGCTTTCAGTATTTTGCAGTTGTTTTCATGCACAGTGTTTGGAGAGACTGGCCAACAACAACCTACAAAAACAATGCATTCAATGATTAATATGTGCAGAAGTTTAAAACTTTGAAACTTGGCATTGTTATAAATGTCTGAGGGGGATATGATTTCATTTTAAAATCATAAAAGCAGTCATTTTGTCTTATTGGCTTTCTTTTATTGCCATGTCAGTAAATTAACTATAAGGTTTCAACATGTTGCCCTAACTGACCATCAGAGGTGGCAAAAATACTAGTCTTCAGTACTCAAGTAAAAATATAGATACTTGAATAAAAAATGACTCTGGTAAAAGTAAAAGTATTGAAGTTGCTATCTTACTTGAGTAAAAGTTAAAAAAAAAGTGCATGCTACTAAATGTACTTAAGTAAAAAGTAAAACAAATGTCCTTTCAATAATAAAACAGTGCTTTTAAACCAGCAAAATCCATATCTTGTTATTTTTTAAGAACTTGTACAATACTGGTACATGGAAACAAGTTAAATCTGTTACCTTTGAACACCTGGAGAATTTAGAACTCATAATAAATACAATTTGTAAAACAAAATGTAAGAAAAAAAAGTGCATATGTTCAATAAAACCTAGCTTTGAGTTTAACATTTATAAGAACTTGTAGAGAACTGATACATGGAAATTAATTACATTTGCTACCCTTTAGAACAACTAGAGAATTAAGCACTCATTATACTAGATACAATTTGTAAATAAAATGTTTCAAGAAAAAAATGCTAATGCTCAATCAAACCCAGAGCAGCTTTAAGTTTAACATTTTACGTCAAAACGTCATCTTCGAAGATCTTAAAAGTAACAAGCTCATTTTTTTTTAAATTTAAGGAGTAGAAAGTACAAATATTTGTTTAAAAAAGTAAGGACTAAAAGTAAAAAGTTGCCAAAAAAATAAATACTCAAGTAAAGTACAGATACCATGGATGTCCCGATACAACTTTTTCCTTCCGATTTTCCGATATGATACAAATGTTGCAGCCTTGCGTATCGGCCGATACCGATTTTGATTCGATATCAGCATGAATCATACATGCTTTTTTTTTAGAATAATAGAATAATAGTCAGCAACAGTAGGTATGAGAAAAACTGACCCATTTATTATTAACCAATTGGTTACATAAAAAAAAAAAAATCGGAAATTTGAATTCGATATCCAATATTTGTTTTCAGGCTGATATCGGAACGATATTCGATATTGAAACGGGACACCCCTAACAGATACTAGAAAAAACTACCTGATCATAATGTCTTAATGTCTTAATAAAGGTGCTGCATTATTGAATAAAGCAGTAAGGTATGAAAAACTACTAATACAATTAGTATAAAATATATGTAGATTAAAACATTTATAGTACATTTCCTGATATATCTTACACATAACTGATAAGAAATGCAAACACTACAAAAAGCCCATTTAAGACTTCAGTTTAATGTGAGTTACACTTGCCCAAATAGCTTTTTGAAACATCTTTCCTGTCAGTTGCCAGCTCTGTGTGTACAATGTGCTCAGATAAATGAATGTTTTTTGCATGAACAGGCCTGACAATGGTCCAAAAAATATTTGGTGTTTGCTCACACTGGCTGCACATGAACCACAATATGTGTAATCACAGCAGCAAAAAAGCAGCTCCTTTTTCCACAGACATTCCTGGGGTTGGAGGCTATTCCTATTTTAACCCGTAAAACAAAAAAATCTGTTGCTTTTTCAGAAATTTGTTGACAAACACTCACTGCTGTAGGCAATGAATGAGTGAAATTTGATTATTAAGACATCATCCACATGGGCACACTTTACAGACTATTTTAGTCAGCACACTCATTGAGCCCCATTGTGACCTCAGATGACCCAGAATTCCACCCTGAGATCTGTTTGATGTGTGCTTTGATCCATTGTGTCCAGAAAATCAATGGAAAAATACAGCCTCATGTCAATTATGTTTGCCATCTACAGCGGTCGTCACGTTTTCTTCCTGATGATATAAATAAAAAATGAGGGTCAATATCAGGTTTACTGAGAATGCAAATAACGTGGTTTTTTTTTAATTTCTGGCCATGTCTGACTATAATTGTAGACCTAAACTTTCCCAAAGTGTAAAATTAGTGGTTCTCATCATTCTATTAGATACTCCCATTCTCGTTTTTCATCCAGGGCTCCTGTGGTTTGCACAGTCATGCAAGGCTTTGAGCCTCTCTGTCACCCTGGGCGAGATTATTTTGGCGCCCCCTTATATACCATTTTTTTTAAACCAAGTCATTTATATTTACATTATTGTTATATTATTATTATCAGAATAATTTCTAACACTTACATAGTGGTCTGCACCATATTTACCAAGATGCTTTACATAAGGAGAAAACATGAGTAAAATTACTTTTTTGACATTTTATTTAATTTGATAAAAGGGTTTCACATACACATATAAAAGAACACAAACAAGTAAATAGAAGCCAATTTAAATATCTTAGTTACACGTTCAAAATACAAATTATTAATTTTATTAGAGTAAGGCATTGCACAAAAACAAGATACAAATAAAAGATAGATAGATAGTGGTGGGTTGGCTCATCAAGTATTCTTTTTAATTTAAATACTTACGACTAAAATGTTTCACTATCGACATTCACATTTTGTGAAAAAGATAGAAAACTTATTATTTCACCCACCAAGGGCGGTCTCTTTTTCCTTCAAGCTCGGGTCCTCTACCAGAGGCCTGGAAGCTTGAGGGTTCGGCGCAGTATATTTGCTGTTCCAAGCACTGCACTTTTCTGGACCAAGATGTCTGATGTATTTCCTGGGATCTGCTGTAGCCACTCCTCCAGTTTGGGGGTCACTGCCCCCAGTGCCCCGACAACCACAGGCACCACTGATGCCTTCACCCTTCAGGCCTTCTCCAGCTCTTCTCTGAGCCCCTGGTATTTTTCTAGTTTCTCATGTTCCTTTTTCCTGATGTTGCAGTCACTCGGTATTGCTATGTCAACCACAACGGCTTGGCCCTGCTCTTTGTCCACCACCATGTCAAGTTGGTTACCATTCTGTCCGTCTGTATCTGGAAGTCCCACAGGATCTTAGCTCGGTCATTTTCTACCACCTTTGAAGGTGTTTCCCACTTTGACCTTGGGGTTTCCAGCCCATACTCTGCACAGATGTTTCTGTACACTATGCCAACCATTTGGTTATGGCGCTCTATGTAAGCTTTCCCTGCCAGCATCTTACACCCTGCAGTTATGTGCTGGATTGTCTCAGGGGCCTCTTTGCACAGTCTACACCTGGGGTCTTGTCTGTTGTGGTAGATCTGGGCCTCTATTGCTCTCTCTCTCTCTCTCTCTCTCTCTCTCTCTCTCTCTCTCTCTCTCTCTCTCTCTCTCTATATATATATATATATATATATATATATATAATACTGAAATTGCAATAATGAACACACATCAACTTAAACAATTGCAGTTCACAGAGGTATTGCACAAAGAAACTCTATAGTAAAAATAGTGTCATTTTCTGGTGGTGCTTTATAAAGCAGCCCTAACCAACACAAGCTAAAAGAAGCCCCATCCATTCATCTTTCAGTACAGCCTTACTAGTTTATTCTCCTGGTTTTCCTACCAGTGAAATCATCGATGACATTGTCACATTTCCTCAGTGAAGCTGAAAGAAAAAATAGAATGTGAACCAACTAGCTAGTTTATCAATCAAACCAAGTCATAGGATATGCATGATGTGATTAGAAATTGATAAATATTTAGATATTTATAAATAGCAACAAAAAAAATCTGTACAAATTTAAGATGTAGCACAAAGCAGATAAAAGTAGATGAACGTTATTTATTATTTATGAAGTAGATTGACACAGAATACTAATAAAACACTAGTTTACATGTACAATATAGTTTTTTTTAAAGTAAAAAGGTCTCAGCTAAAATAGAAATATTAACTTTCTTCTCAATAATTTATGCATCTGTAATATGTTTACCTATCTATAGATCATATCAAGTCATTCATGCACATATATATGTTAAATAAATAAGGCCCCCTGTATAAAACACAAACTGTGACGTCACTCCTTACATGTACTGTACATAATAATACATAGTTCCCGTAAACTACAATGTAATAATTTAATAGACCGCTGTGGCCATGCAATCATTTTGTTAAACTAGTATTTTATCTGTTTCTGTTTACCACTAGCTGCTAACATACTTTAGCATGGTCGCTCTGCTGGCTTGTTTGACTATCATGGATTAATAAATTGTCATTATTATATTGTCATTTCTTCCCTGGGCACCACATCATTAGTTAGGTTGTTTAGACATGGCGCCACTTGCTGCAGCAGTAAACCGTAAACAACTGGTTCGAGCTGACCTCAAGCCCAGGAATGAACTGTCAATCGACTTGGGGGGCGGGGGTAAAACTGTTTTTTTTATTTTTTTATTTTTCATTAAAACTAGACTAACTAATTTTTAAATAATATAACAAATAAAATGTAAAAAATGTAAAAAAAAACCAAAAGACAAATATTTTTTTTTCTAATATTTTTTCAAAAATTGCGCCCCCTATGATGGCCGGCGCCCCTAGCATTTGCCTATACTGCCTATGCCATGGGCCGGCCCTGGCTTTGTGAGTCTGTAACTCTTCATAAACTGCGATACATTAGAAGCGGCTTTGCTCAAATACTCCCAAAAAGCTCAGACTTCATAAGGCATCAAAGTCGGCATAATGTTTTAGATTCAGGCTATCAGTCTTTGAACACAGTGTATTTTCCCCAATTAGTAAAATTACTCATTCATGTTGAGTGAATATTTACCAACTAAAACGTCACTCATCTGCAAATCACAAACAGTACTCACTGTGTCCTCTGCTGTGTTACTCCAGGGTTTGTGTTTACATTCAAATGACCTTTATTACCCAAACAATCAGAGAACCAAACGTTGTGGAGAATGAAGCTGGAAAATCTGAGGCTAATGAAGGTTCTGGTATATTTTCCCATGTTCAGCTCCAAAGAAAATGTTTGGCCAAGATGCTGAGGGTTGTCTAACTCTGCAGTGTAAACAAAGGCAAGATAGAAATGGCTCATTTCCATAATGTGATATCAGCACAGCTTTACGACTCCATTCGGTTGTGGTCTCTGGTATTATTGCCAGGGTAATTTTTGGGCCGCAAGTGCAGTGAAGTCATCTAAATGAGACACAAACACAAAAACAACGCATGAGGTCAAGGAATAAGCCTTAGGTTTTTCACATTACCGGTAACTATTTTTGGTGGGCTAATTCTACATGTGCTACTAGTTAGAATAAGATTACAAAGGGTTTTTTATTGGTATTTTAAATTTAATACATTCAAGAAGCTTTATTACAACATAGAAATGACTCAACAAACACACATTGCCTTAGACTTTTGTGCTGGTTCATAGATGGGAACTGTCTTGCTGTTACCTGTGAGCTTGATTATCATTTCAATAATTTTAATTAGATTTTTTTCAACATATATTTCCTGTATTGTATATTTATTCAGAAAGGGTCCTTATTTAATCAGGACAAGAAGGGGAAAATGCAGGGGAAACACCAAAAAAAAAACATAGATGTTCAAGTCAAACCAGATGCAAACCTTATTGTGCATCCCCAGAGTAGCTTCAAATGACATCTGCTGAAAACAAATACCTGCACCAGGTTCCACAGTGCTTTAAAACAGTGCTATACTACGACGCTTACCTCTGCTCCAATAACCTCTTTGAAATGTTTCAATCTGGCTTCCGTTCCCAGCACAGAATCAGCTTTCCTTAAAGTCACCAACGACCTCCTCCTTTCCTCAGACTCTGGCCTCCTCAACATCCTCATCCTCCTCAATCTCACTGCAGCCTTTGACACAATCAACCACAATAGTCTTCTATCCCACTTAGAACACTCACTTTATAAAACTGGCACTGCTCTCTCCTGGTTAAAATCCTACCTTACTGACAATTCATCAACATCAAAAACTGTTCCTCCTCCATAGCTCCTTTGTCCCAAGGCGTCCCCAGGGTTCAGTGCTTGGTCCCCTCCTGTTCATCATATAATTGCTCCCCTTTGGTAATATTATCCGCCAGCATGATCTCCATTTACACTGTTATGCGTATGACATCCAGTTTTACATCTCCACCAATTCAATCACCAACAAAACCCGTTCTACCCTGACAAACTGCCTCAATGAAATTAAGAAATGGATGCACACCAACTTCCTCTCCTTCAACTCTGCCAAATCAGACCTCATAACTATCAGCCCCAAATCCCTCACAAATTCCTTTCACAACTTCTCCTTCACAATAGATAATTACACTCTCTATCCCTCCCCATCAGAAACATTGGAGTCATCTTTGACAGCCAGCTCTCCTTTGACCATGTCACTCAGCTCACTAGAACTGCCTCCTTTTACCTCGAAAACATAGCCCGCCTCAATCCACTACTCTAATTTTCTGCTGCTGAAACCCTTGCATTCATCACATCCAGACTCAAGTATTGCAATAGCATTTTGTTCGGCACATCATCCAAAGTCCTTCATAAACTTCAATACACCCAAAACTCTGCTGCATGCCTTCTCACCCACACCCGAAAATGCGAACACATCACCCCTGTCCTTCAAAATCTCCACTGGCTCCCTATCCTTAATGCAGTCATTCCCAAAGTGGGTCGCGGGAGATTTTGTATGGGTCGCACTATTTTTCAGTGTTGATTGAAATGTATATGTGTTATTCATCTATTAGCTTTTTTTTTTTTGTTCTTTAGTTGCGCCAGAGCACTGCGCTCTGCACTGCACCTGAAGACTCGGCAACCAGCCATGAAAATGGATGCTTGGCTAATTAAGAAGAAAAAGCCAGCTAAAGGGCGACCGTGGCTCAGGTGGTAGCGGGTCGTCTTCTGATCGAGAGGTTGGCGGCTCGATCCCAGTACCTGACAATGTGTCGAAGTGTCCTTGGGCAAGACACTGAACCCTAAGTTGCTCCCAGTGGTCGACTAGCGCCTTGCATGGCAGTCCTGTCCCACTGGTGTGTGATGTCATATCTGGCGGATATCTTTTCATCTCTCAATGAGCTATGTTTGAAACTGCAAGGACAGAATGATGATGTTTTCCAAAACTGGAAACACATTCTCACCTTTCAAAGGTCTCTGAAGCTGTGGCTTGCACAATTCAGAAGTCCAAAACCCAGCCACTACATGTTCCCTACAGCACATAGAGGAAAATGATGTCACTGACACACAAGTGAAACATCTGACTGGGCTTATAGTGACACACCTAGTTGCACTCATTGATAACTTTGAGCACTATTTCCCTAAGGACAGATATGACATTTTGCATGATAAAAGGTGGATCCAAAATCCCTTTGATTTTGAAAGTCCAGAGTCATTGCTGGAGCTTGGACAAACTGCTTCTGAAGAAACCGAGCTGTTACAGCTGAGCAGTGACCAGAGACTTAAAAGAAGACATGAATCCATGACATTATCAGCATTTTGGGTAAGCATTTCATCTGAATACCCTGTCTTAAGTAAGGCAAGCATACTGTTGCTTATTCCTTTTACAACTACATACAAATGTGAGTCTGGCACTGCGCAAAAAGCCCAAGAATCGAACCCCGAATATTCCAAGATATGAGTCAAATACGGTGATATCCACATGGGATACTCTCCGAACAGCAGTTGAAGTAGATGCCATGTTCGGAGCATGTCAAACTCCGGATATGGGAACACTTTCATACTTGCCATATCCCGGAGTTCAATTTATCCCGGATCCTCTCCCCGGTCATATCTGAAGTCCGAACACCACTAGTATTTTGATTCCGAAAACTGCACCGATACTCTCCCCGTTCATATTTGAAGTCCTACAAATTATTTCAGCAGTCTGCATATTTCAGTATACAATTCATGGCCCATAGGGTGACTCACCATACCCAGGACAGTTAAATGCAGTGTCCCTAACTCTATACTATAGGTCCACTTAAACCTTTTCCCCTCTGTACCAATTGTCTCATCAAAAATGGCAGATCTACTTTGAAGATAGAGACTATCAAGATAAATATTAAAAACAAAAATCACTTAGTGCACATAACATTTTATTCTATCACAATAAAATTAGAATGAGGTAGGAAAAGAAACACACACACTCATATCACAGAAACAAAATTTTGCGAGAGACATAAATACATGCTTGGACATACAATGTAGCCATAGTACATGGATTCTTGGACATACAATACACCAGTGGTTCTCAACCTGTGGGTTGGGACCCTTCCACTCTATTAGTTTTTTTTTTTTTTTTTTTCCGATTGCTAACAAGTATTGGTTGAAACTGAAGTCACATGTTCAAAACTCTTAACAGCCTGCATATCCATCAGTCATCTCATCTCAACAGTTACTCTCATCTCCAAAAGTGTTTCTCACCAACAAAACACTTCATACACGTCTCAAATGAGGCTCATTCAACCACAACACGAACAACTAATCTCACTTTGGAAACACATCTTGTCACTCTGAGCACACTGAAGTTACCTGTTAGTAAAATACTAACAGGTAAATCAGTATTTTAATACAAAATAAGATCTTTGCACAAAAAAATATAAAAATTACTGTAAACAAAAAAAATTATCTATAGGGTACAGTTATATAAAACACAAAATACTATAATCAATATATTTCAAAAACGTTGAGCTGATGTGTTTTGAACAAAGTGTGTTAGCATTTTAAAAATGTGCTGAAAGCGTTTAGTGTTTTGCAGGTGGTGAACTAATTATAATAACTCATCATTATTAATAATAAAAACTAGTGACTGAGAAAAGAGTTGATGAATGCTGTTGACTGTGGTCAGTGAATGTGTTTTGTGTGAAAACAATGAAAAATGAGTCACAGTTTAGTCCACATTGACTGAGAGGTTTGCAGACCGTGTTCAGAGTTTTGAACATGTGGCTTCAGATTAGACCAATGCTTGTTAGCATTGAAAAAAACACTAATACACCAAATAGTCACACTGACCAAAAACAAATCTAATATAATAACACTTACCCTCCTTGATCTTAATCGGTCACGTCCGAGCTGAACTCTTCACAGCTGCGATGAAGATGTGGTTTGTACTGAAGCTCCTGCAGTAGAAGTTCCTGTGCTAGCCTGATTTGCATGTGTATAGCTCACAGCATTTTCATTTACATGTTAAAGCCTCTCCTAGAATTGAGGGGAAAGGTCATGAGGGTCCTCCCCCCAGAAATGTTTTAACAAAAGGCATGCAAATTCCTGCATTCTGGTGAATTTTAGCTGTAAGAATAAGTAAAAAATCTTAATAAAAACGTTGGTACAATAATTTTTCTGAACTCAGTCACACTTCTGTCACAACCAGTGTTGTTCTAGTTACTGAAAAAACGTAACTAGTTATTGTTACTAGTTACTTCATTCACAAATGAACTCAGTTACTATTTTGATTACTTACCCCAAAAACTAATGAGTTGCATGAAAAAGCAACTTTTAAGTTACGTAGAATTAAAGAATGCATTATTTTTTTCGGGTCATCTGTGTCTGTACAGCTTCATATCAGCGCTGTATCAGAAAAGAATCCACTGTTGATCAACTCTGTAGTGGAGAAATAGTGGTTAATGAAGCTGACTCCTACTCCTACTCCTACTGTATTAACATTGCTTTGGATAAAAGCCTCTGATAAATGAAATGTTATTGTATCCAACCCTACAGTTTATAATCATTTACATTAACAGTACTAAACTCTGCTCAGTATTAATCATTACAAATACCAATCTGACTGAGACACTAAGTATTCTATTCTTTCAATACCAGTTATTTATATTTACCTGAGACCAGCATAAACTGAAAATGTTACAAGGAATTCTGAAATAAATAACACAAAACAACCTGAATATTATTCAGAATCAAAGATCAAAACTTAAAGTGGCTTCAGCTTCATAAAATCAGTTGTGTTTAGCCTTAGAATGTTCCTTTACAGGCATCAAAGAATGTAATGGGCTCTAAGATAATCTAAAGAACAACGCAGATTTTCACTGCTTCTCATGGGCAGTCAAACATTGACTTTAGCACAACCATGTACATAAGCAATGAGACTAATCAGATATAACTGGGGCAGATTGAAACTAAAAGACAGTTTGGAAGAAAAATCCACAAAATCTAAATTTTTAACAAATAATTCTAATTTAAATACTAAACTTAATAC
The DNA here is from genome assembly GCF_900634775.1 of Gouania willdenowi. Lineage (NCBI taxonomy): Eukaryota > Metazoa > Chordata > Actinopteri > Blenniiformes > Gobiesocidae > Gouania > Gouania willdenowi. Next base: position 28,522,998 of record NC_041048.1, on the reverse strand, counting down.
ACATTAAACAACTCACATACAGATACCAAATAAATCAAATAAAGCAGGCACAATAGACCCCTAAATGATAAATAATAATAAATCAATTAATAGATCTTTAACATTATTTGTATAGCTTTAAATCAGCAGTAAATTTAATCTTTAACTAACTACAAGAAATTGATCATTTGATTTGTAAATGTAAAATATCTTCTAATTAAAAGAATACTGTAGATATACACTTTTGAAATCTATGATTTGGCCTTTATAATTTATGTATGTCTTTATCTTTGATTTTGCCGAATGGCAACGATTACATGATGTTTTTGCATTGGGAATTATTTACTCCGATTCAAATCATTCGGATTTAAAGTGGTAATTCCCGAACGAGGTTTACATGGAAAACTGGTTTATTCGGCTTTAGATAATTCCGCTTTAGGGCTGGGGGTTGCGAAGGCTCTGACTGGACAGGGGGACAGGGGTTTATCAGGAAAAACATACAACAAACATTTTATTGTCGTCTATAACACAGAAGACCACACACGAGAATTGTTTTCACCTTTATTTTGATTTAGTTTTGAAGCATCAGCTCAACAATAACACACGGTTTCAGTTTGGACCACGGAGCTGAAGGGAGATATGAACTAATCACTGGTAAAAATCCCAGTAAAACCCTGAAAACAATCACCACGAATAAATATTTGCTCCCTGGTAAAGACAGTAGCTCTCACAACAGGTAAAATAATAAACTGGTGATATTACAGCCTGAGAATGCAGTACTGGGACGCATTTATTCCGGGGGGTGCTAGTGCCAGCCGTCCGATGAAGCCTGTTACGTTTACCGAGGTCCGTGTGTGTTTAATAAGTCCGTGTGTGTCCGTGTGAAAGTCTGCATGTTTATGCCTTTGTCCATCCACTCTTTTCATTATATCCATGTCTTTTAAGGCTCTTATCAAATTGTCTAGGCTGGAGTACGGGTTGTCGCTATCTTGGATTATGTCATCACCAGCACGTCATCGTCGCAAGTCGCGCATGCGCAAAACAATACAGATTAAATTAAAGCAGCTTTAACCAAGTTAAGTGTTTACAAGAAAGAGGAATGATCTAATTCGGAATTAAAAACGGAATAAACCAGCCACATAATTTGGAATTAACTTTAATTCGGAATTAAATTAGCATTAGGAATTATGTGTTTACGAGTTCAGGTTAAGGGGAATTAAATTTTACTCCGCTTTAAAGAGGAATTAAAGCTCCTATGTTATCGTGGCCAATGTGCGACCAACCCAGCATACCAACCAGGCCAAGAATATGTATATTGCTTCACATATTGTACATTTTGTGTTTCTTATTATTCCTTATATTTGACATTATATATTTGACATCTTCTTTTTGGAAATTGCCTCTCATATTTTATTTTATGTGGGCAATGCTGTTCTTTCTTTCACACCAACACACCAAGACAAATTTCTCATATACGCAATGTACTTGGCAATAAAAACGATTCTGATTCTGATAAGGTTTAGGGGGGAAACACTTTTTCACACCACTGTAGGTCAAAGCATAGATTTCATAGACATCACATCCTGGATGAGATGTAACTTTCTCCTTAACCAGGATAAAACCAAAGTGATTTTATTTTGTCCAAAACACCTCAGAGATAAATTATCAGAGCAAATAGTGTCTCTGGATGGCATTACTCTGTCACCCAGCACCACAGTAAAAAACTTAGGCATTGCCTTTGATACTGACTAATTTTCAATTCTCATATTTAACAAATCACAAAGACAGCCTTCTTCCACCTCCGTAATATCTCTAAAATCAGGAATGTCTTGGCCCAGAGTGCTGCTGAAAAACAAATACATGTATTTGTTACATTTTGTTATTTGTTTATTTGTTTATTATGTTTTCTACATTTTTATATGTTTGTGCAGCAGACAGAGAAGTCCATCTGCCTCCAATTTAACTTCCTGAAATGTCTGTGCAGCGCACTGACGTCCACATTAAATGAGCAAAATGCTCATTTAAATGGGGCGGTCTGCACCACTTCTGCATGCACGCTAATCATTGCTGCAATATTAGTGAATTCCTCACAGTAGGTGGGGAAACTGCGTCACCAAAGGATTTAGGGAAGCAACCGTTTTACCACCCTTTAGTTCAGATTTTAGTGAATACGGCCCTCAGTCTGCTGGTCTTCTTGAAGTTTCTAAAGTGCTGGGACACTCAGATGTTCTGCCCTCTATCCTGTTCTGATAGTCCTTCTGTTCACTAACCCCAACCAGTCGAGGCAGATGACTACCACCTCTGAACCTGGTTCTGCTGGAGATTTCTTCCTGTTAAAAAAAATGGGGAGTTTTTTCTTCCCACTGTCGCTAAATGCTTGTTCATGTGGATCTTGTTGGGTTTTTTCTTTCTTACTATGCATTTTATATTGTTAAGCACTTTGAGACGAAAGTTGAACTGAATTGAATATTTGACCAGATATGGTGCATATCAACAAAACTCCGGATATGCATCAGAAAAGTCCATATTCTAGACAGAATCAAAAACTGGATATTTAGGGATTCTGGGTATTTTCATCCTGAGGACAATTCCAGAACACATATATGACAAAATCTAAATAATGTTAGTATCCTAATACAATATACTGTCTTCATGAAGTATATTGGGTCTGTGTTTGATCAGATATGGGCCATATAAAAAAAACTCCGAATATGCATCAGAAAAGTCCGTATTCTAGACAGAATCAAAAACCGGATATTCTCGATTCTTGCTCTTTTTGCGCAGTGTGGGTTCTCTGTTCTCACAAAAATAAAGACATAATACAGGAATAGACTGAATGCTGCACCTGATACGCTTGTTGCACTCTCCTCATGTACGTCAAACTGGGATGTAATTCTAAAAAACAAGCAGGCCCATCTCTCCCATTAGCCAGGTAAACTGCCTTGATTTGGTGAAACAATGATGATAAGGACTGGTGCACTTACACATTACTCTTCTTCTGCCTGACCAACATTTAAAAAAAACTTAAAAAGGCATGTTTTTGACGGCTCTGAAGGTTCATATTACTATTGTTGTAAACATGGTTTGCATACATATTTTTGTTTTGAGGGGAAAAAATGATAGCCTGTCATACTGTGCACTTTATAAAATGTGTATATTATAAACACAGTGAGATCCCCTGTTTACCATTCCTGAATGCATGTATTTTGCCTCAAATGATCATACTTGAGTAAATATGGTTACAGTGGGTGCATAAAAAAGTTCTCAAAAAATATTTCAGTAAGAAACATGTTTTTGATTTAACTTAATGTTCACATTATTCTGGTAGTTGTGCAAAGCATTGAATGTTATATGAAAGACATGCATTGATTCTGTCTGGTTTTATTGATGATAAGAAGAAAAACAAATTATTAACTGCCCTATTTTGCACTTTGTCTCATTAAGTATAAATTGTGTACACTGTAATGATGAGAATATGAAAACAATGAGATGCCCTGTCCACTCTTCCTTTCTCATTTCACCTCTACATTTTACTTATTGTCAACAATAGGTAAATAAAAAGAATTGTGCTTCGTCAAATATCTGTATTTCTTTTAAATAGTTAAGTGGAAGCTTAACTGACCTTAAAAATAGTCATAAATATTTTGTTAATGCATATATTTTCTTCGTGATATATGAACTATATGGGCCTAATGTTTATTGGGTCACAAGGATTTATCGACTTTAAAATATGGGTCCCCAGGAAAAAAGTTTGGGAAACACTGCCTTACTGTATCTAATCTAAAATCCTTCTCCTCACACAGCCTCCGTTCTTCTAAAGCCAACCTCCTATCTCCCCTTCTCAGAACCGAGAACCGAACCTGGGAGGACAGATCTTTCTCCATAGCTGCCCCGCCCTCCAACTTTCAAATCACTCATCAAAACTCACCTTTTAAAACTAGCTTTTAACTTATGATTGTTACCTATTTTCTGTATTTACTGTACCTTTGTTGTTGTTAGTTTCCTTTTGTACTTGTGTGTAATTGTTTTAACTGTAAAGTGTCTGAGTTTGTTAAAAGAGCTCATAAATAAAATAAATTATTATTATTAGTGAGGATGCATTGGCATCCTCACTATTGTATTTGTTTAACTTTATTATTACGTTATTATTCTTCTGTCCTCTCAAACTCGTCCCACAGTTTTCAACCAATTTCAACAATTGAGGTATCAAACTTTTCAGAAAATTCTGCACTTCTCTGCTATGTTCCAGCTTTTGAAAAACTTTTAAACCACTGCAGACTCTCTGATCTGCAATTTTAATCCAATGAAGTCACTCAGACTCTCATGTTAGAATAATGGAATTGAACCAAACTGAGTCAAAGGTAATGGTAGTTTTTATTTTTTTGGTCCTGCCATTGTAATAAGTAACATTCTTTCATTGTGGGAGATAATTTAATGTTAAATCTATGTAGCTTACACTGTTCCTTGTTAAGGTTGACTATTGGACATCTGTCCTTTATATACTCCACTTTCCCTGCAGCTATAGCACTTTCTTCATAGCAAGTTGTTTATTGTTGTCTGGAGAGTTTGTTTGCATGAATTCCTGATCAGGTTGATCACCAGACTCTTCCGTTCTCTTTGCTCCTCTCTGCATCCAAACCATAAGCCCTAACTACAACCTCTCATTCTCTTCAAGGATAAGAGGTTAGAAGTAGCAGACTATGAAATGACCATTCATGACAAACCATTGAAACCACAAAACTATCTCACAGGGTCCACAGCTGTCTTTTCATTTTAGTCTGAGGGGCAGCGGTCCAACCGTAATGTGGTATGGGTGTTATAGATGAAAATGCCTTCCATTTTAGAGCTTTTGCAGGTTTTGTTTTAGTTTAAAGTGCCAAACCGTAAGAATTTATCAGGAGCTATTTTGAACTTCACCAGAATTAAAATCAAACTCCACCAAGCTCCAAATATCCTCTTTGCCAGATATTAGTAGTTATTTGGATCATTGATCCCAATCACGGTACCATGATCATTTTAAAGACTTGGAAGATATTATATCCCCATTAATAATAATACAGTATGGTACAAATGTATGGACACCCCCATTTATTCAAAGAATTGCAATGAAATGCGCAATCAGGATCCAAACCGGATGAAACTCAGTGGGGTAATTGATATGACTGAGTCAAATATCAAGATCGGTCAATTCCGAATTGAGATGTAAATTTGAACCAGAATCAGTTTATTGATCCAGATTCCCTCCAAAATGTAAATAAATCTTTCATGGCGCAATGTTTATCTTTGCTTAAAAAAATGCTTAAATCATTTGAGTAGTTTTGAAGTAATTCTGCTAACAGACAAACTACCCAGTTACTACCACTAGAACTAAGGACATCAATTGAAGATTTTACTTTTTCAGCAACAATTGATTTGAGTCCAATATGTATACATTTAAATTAACATATTCTCATATCAAATGAAATTCTGTAACCCACTTTTGAATGTTTTGGGGGGAAAACTCAAATGGTAGTTTGATGATTTGAGTTTTCAATTCCTTCATGGAATTAAAATGTAACAATAAGTAACATTTTCTACAAAAGGAATTTAACCAAAATTACAAACTAAATTATTAAATATTAAACTATCAGCATGTTTTAAAAAACGAATCTGGTCTTTACCCTTGAGCATTTCTTTTTAAACCGTAATGCTTTCCTGGTGGTGCAACTATTGGATATATGTTGTTTGAAAGAATCGCTCAATCTGTGAAGCAAAATGTGAAACAAAAAGTAAAAAAAAAAAAGTTTTTTCATCCATTAGAAACTCACTCAAAGAAGTCTGAAATGCATAGACAAGGATTTTAATATAGTCTTCACTTACAAATATGCTTTAACCACAAGTCACCAGTTTGCACACGGAAACTGTCACTTTTTCATGATACATTGCATTCGTTTATTCAATAAAGTTACTACAGCCCCCACAGGTTTGTATTTAAAGGCAACATATTCATGAATACAAAAGCATTTACCACACGCATCTCAGTCTACCTAATCATACATGACTGAGGGCTGAAAAAAAGAGAAACATTTGTCCAATCTTTGTCTTTTCTTAATAGCTCGATGCAGTGTGTGATCTGAAAATGTAATGCAATGATGAGCCTAGAATTATTATTTATGAAACCACCTTTAAGGGGCAAAGCTAGCAGTCTTTTAATCTCTGAATGAGGACAGTGTGTCCTCTGCTGTGGCCTGAGCTCATATACTGTGATATGATAATGAGCTTAAAATCACTGGCTTTATTGTCCTGGGATGTAAAAAATAATAATTATAAACTTTGTAAACACTTTTTTGTAAACTATAGAATTGGAAAAAAAAAAAAACAATAAACTGAGCATACAGTAATTACTTTATCTAAGTGTGGAAGATTAAAAGCATTTTTTTTAAACTGTCAAACTGAAAAACTTAAATATCTGTGTTAAAAAGAACAACACATTCATACTATAACAAAGAGATGGGTAACTGTTATCACAAAAATGTGATTGTATCTGATCTGAGGGCCACATTATCAGGATTTGTGTCAGCATTTAGAATAATGACCAACGTGAGCATTAATACAGGAAACAAAGGGTTTGTGTGGTTTTTGGAGTAATTTCTGTTGTGGTTTTATATCATTTTCTGTTATGTTGTAATAATTTCATGTGTTTTTGTGAACACATACAGAATACCAGAATGTATTTTTGTCACCATTTTTTAAAATTATCTGTTATTCTTGTTCATTTTATGCCATTTTTAAAGTAAATTTGTGTATTTTTGGTGTTTTGCTGTCATATATTTTCCAGTAAAATGTTTTGTCCTTTTGTGAGCGCATCTGTAATTTTATACGTATGTGACCGTCAGGCCAGCAGTTGCCCATGTCTACGATAATAATTCATGTTTAAAGGGGAAATACAGCAGTAAAAGTAGAGAACAAGTGACCTGATTTTTCAGCAGTCTGTGAATATCAAAATGATCACATTTGTTTCCAAGAACAAAGATGAAGGAATACTGGCCTCTGTATCTCTGACATCTGAGCAAGTCATGCTAAAAAGAACAAACAAACAAAAGTGTGGATTCATCAGTACATTACCGTGAGAATTAGCAACAGGAAAAGCAGCAGAATAAAATAAAGCTCAAAAGACTGTTTTAAAGCTGCGTGAAGACCTAAATTTGCCCTGCTGAACAGCATAACAGTTGTACTTATATTTCAGTCATCTGCATCCAAAAAAACACCCGTTTCCACTAGTTTGGACCTTCTGGCAGCTTTAACATCTTCACAGAAAAAGTAACGTCAGCCACCAGTAAATCATGGATTACAGAGATTAAACATGTTGGTCACAAATGGAAACCTTTAACCCTTTTAACAGGCCTCCAAACTATTTCAAATTATCCATATTTACATTCTAAAAGGAGACAAATCAAATGAAGACCAAACTTTAAATACTCTAAAATATATAAAGTGAGTCTGAAGTGGATGTTTATCAGTCAGGCTTTTTATAAAACGTGCACTCCTCACCAACGGTTGGCCAGGCAAATATCTGTGTTAAAAATTGTTCCCTGCAGATTAAATAGTGCTAATTTGTCATATTAGACTGGAAAAGCAAATTATTATTTTTTAATTACTTTTTTGCTGCTTTCATTTCTTTTTGTTGGTCTCAGTTTGGTAAAAATAGGCTTACTGTAGGTTAAAGTGTGAGACATAAAAGATTACATTACAGAAGGTATTCGTGCAGATAGTCATTTTGAGAAGCTACCATCACCAATAATCCAATCATAGTTTACATACTAAAAGCACCTTAGACAAAGTCCCATGTGCTCAAAACATTAATGACGCCTTTTTCTTCGCAAAAACCAAATCCCTTCATGGAAATACTGGATCACCACAAAAAGTTACATAAGTAAATAAATATTTTTCTTTGCATAACTCATTCTGTCACCGATTGTCTGGAAAAGTGATAAAGGACACAGAAAATCTGTGGTAGAAGCAGAAATTCCAACATACAGAATGTGCTGTCATCTCATTAAGTCACATACATTTTCTACTTTTCTAGCTTATTTTGCAGAAAACAGCACATGCACTAGGAATGTCACTCCTGATCATGCGGATACTGTTTCTAGAATATTTATCCAATGTTTAAATTTTTAGGTGACTAAAAAGATATTAAAACTAGAAACAGAAAGATTAGTTAAACTAAAATAGTGACTGTAAAAACAATGTTCAACAAGCTCCGCCCAGAATCCGAGGGAGGAGGAGGTCTACCAGCTTCACTGGTGCCATTTTTGTTTTCACATCCCAAAAAACCAACCCATACATCATCATAACAATCATCATCATCATCATCATCTTCTTCTTCTTCTTCCTCTTCCTCCTGCTCAACCCCCTTTGTCTTCAATCTCAGACTAGAGAGGCTTGCTCCCCCTGCAGGCAAGAAGTTGGAATGACCCTGTAGGTTTACTAGCCACACAATAGGGTGCTGATGCCTCCGGTTCCACCGAAGGGGAAAAACTGAAAATGACTGAGGAATTATCAGATTGGTCAGTGTGGCAGATGGAGGTCACACCCTTCCAGTCGGGTGGCAGTGGTAGGTGCAGTTGGATCGAGGCTCTGCGCCATCATCCTCCAAGCTCTGAGAGCAACTTCCTTCACAGCAGGCCTCTGACAGAGAGAGAGAAACAGGGGGTGAGGGTCAACCTGAAGTCTTTATAACCATGTGTGTGAGATAAAACATGGCTGCTACCTGCGTCTTCCTCTGGCATCAGTAAATGGGTGTGGTATGGGCTTGGCAGGGTGGGGTTGGGTCCATCCTGACCCGTTCCCAGCTGGAGGCGCCGCATGTGACGAACCACTGCTGTGGCGTTGAACGCTTGCTGCAGTGCAGAAACAATAGGATACAAAACCCACTAGATTATTAGGACCTTTAAATATATATGAACAGTAATTGACTCCTGGGGAAAAAAGAATATTTGACATGGTAAAATACTTAATTCATTCCTTCCTGAGGTCAGACCAACAATGGGGAAATGGGGTTCTTACTTAAATACTTGGTTGGGAAAAAAAGTAATCAGAGAGGCTTCCAAGACAAACACACACATACCTTCCACTTGCTTTTAGCAAAATTTTTCTTAATCTGAGCACTGACAGACTCATGAATGTTCTTATCCAGGGCAGTGTCTCCAGCAATCCTGACAGATGTAGCACAACACATCATCATTCATTTTTGTCAACAAAAAAACATTCAACTCAGGCAGGATGGAAACAACTGAGATGAAACAAATAATCAATAATTGTGTGTATTTGTGTGTGTGTGCATGTGTTAAACACAAAGTAACAAAATTCAGACTAATAATCTCAATATTACGACTGTGTGTGATCAATAAAACGCTAGTGTAAAAAGGTTTGCAGTCAGCAATCATGTTCTTTTTAATGGCAGCAGACACAGAGAGGCCTTACCAGGGGTGCTGCAGAGCCTGCTCACATGTGTAACGAATGTTGGGGTCTTTTTCCATCAGATGAACTATGAAGTCTTTAGCTGTGTTACAAAAACATAATTGATTGGCTGCATAAAGTTGGTTACTGACATTCTAAAATCCATATAGCAATGCTTAAATGAATTGAATAATTATTATCAATAAAAAAGAGATATATGCCATTATTTCTGGGTTAAACACATATACACAAGGCAATTCTATGTTTTTACATGATCAAAGTGTGACAGAAAACAATAAAGAATTTAGAAAAGAACAATAAAACATTGAAAAGAGTGTGAAGTCAACAATAAAATGGTTAAAAATCTCCCTCTCAGTCATAGGCAGTAGAGAAAAAGAGTACCTATAACTTAGATATAAAAATATTTACAAATTAAAGGGTTTGTTCCACTTCTTTGCAGCATAAGAGCAAAACGCAGCGTTATCATGTTTGCTGTGAACTCTGGGCTCCACTATCTGACATGTGTCTATAGATCTGAGAGACTTGCTGGGTTCACTGATGGATTCTCGACCAAACCCATTCACAGATTTATACACCAGCAGCAGAACTTTAGAGTCTAATCTGGGGCAGAGTGGGAACCAGTGTAAAGACTTTAAAACTGGACAAATGTGCTCTGACCTCTTTGTTCTGGTAAAGACCTGAGCTGCAGCGTTCTAAGGCAAAAAGAATGATAAAAAAGAAACTCTACTAGCACAATAATGGTCACATTCAACAGGTACTGATTGATTTCTAATGATCAGATCAGTTGATAAAAACAGAACCATCTTTAAGCAACAAAACACTCCAAATGGTTGTTTTTACAGGTTAAAATTGCAGATCACTGACAATGCATTCAGTGAATATCAAGTCATCTTTGGCCAGTATGTGCTTTACCTGAATCAGAGATATCATCCCAGTAAGGCGAGTCAAACTCATATTCAGCTTTCAGTATCTGTTCAAACAGTTTGGCATCATTCTCATCATAGAAAGGAGGGTAACCACACAACCTGAAACACCGAGGAGAAAACAGTGTGAGATGCTCAGGCTGGAGGAAATTCCCACACAATGGCTAGAGCTGGTCCTCCATTTGAACAGAGATGATGTTTATTTGTTTCCAATCTGGTTTTCAGGTGGATCCTAAACATGTATCTTTTAAGTATCAGGAACCTAACTCACAGAATGTAAGCTATGACGCCAATAGACCAGCAGTCCACTGCTTTGCTGTAAGGTTTTTGAGCCAAAACCTCTGGAGCTTCAAAAAAGGAAAAACAAATAAATATAATCATCATGTATATTTTACCATGTTACAGTTCTGATAATAAACATGTGCAGGGATAAGCGTGCTTCTTTTTATATCCACTGTATCTATTGTCATTCATTACCCAGACATACTCTGAGATATTTACCAACATATCCAGGCGTGCCACATGCTGTCGACATCACGCTGCCTGAGCCCTCAATCTTCGACAGCCCAAAGTCACTGATCATGATTTTTGAGTCATCCTCCATGCTGTCATAGAGCAGGTTCTCTGGCTGGGATTTAAACACAAACATGTGACGGTCTCATAGTACACATTCTTTAATAACATTAGGAGAGCAGATGAATATTATGTCAAACACCTAAATAAATAGATTATTGGCAGGTGGAAAGAAGGTTGCCAGAGAGAACACTGCAGTAAGTTAGAACACCGATTACATGCCCCCCCCCCCCCCCCCCCCCCCGTGGGCTCTGAAGGTAATGCAGAAAGGCATTTGGGTAACAGTAAACATAGGAAAATCTTTCAATATTCCATTTTCCAAACAAAGTTCAGTGTTGGAATAAAATAGAGGTGGATAATTTAATCAAAATATAATCACAGCTGATAAACCAGTATTATTAAACAGTCTTTATCTGATAATAATTCAACTAGTTTGTCTTGGCCTTGACAGTCACAATGAATAAGTGACGGATTTAATGTTTTGTTGAGGAAAAGTTATTTCACATACAGAACTTTAATACTTCAAAGAGGACCTATGGGACGTATTTAGACAGAGTGTGAAGGATATGTTTTTAGATTAAAAAGAATCTACAGTATTTCCATGACAACACTTTGTGCTGACCTTAAGGTCCCGGTGCACGATGCCCATGTCATGGAGATATTTGACTGCATCCAGAATCTGCTGGATGAGCTTGCTGGCATCTTTCTCTGTGTAGAATCCTTTCTCGATGATGCGATCGAAAAGTTCCCCACCAGACACACTGAATGAAGAGATTCAAACAAAACTTAAACTTATAAAGTCCTCCAACTGAGAGCTGGAATTGAATTAAATAATAAGTAATGGAAAGAATGAGGACTGCATTAAACTGGTCAATACAAGCGTGTTAAGTAACTATCTTTTGCTACAAATGCTAGGCTGCAAAACAAAAGGACATTCCCCAGACATTCCTCAGACAGCTGTTCCTAAACTCTGTAAATGCAGAGAGTTCCACTATCAAGCTCTTCCTTTATCAACCAGCTATCACTTTCAGTATGGGAGGTAGGCAGTCTCTCTGTGGGTGGTCAGGGGAGCTTTTTTTTTTACTATTGCTGCTCTAAGTTTCCACTGGATGCGCAACTGCTGCGCAATCTGCAGTCCGGCAATCCCACCGCCTTCATCTGTGCTGCGTATCTGTTGCAGCATGGACTCAGGAGATCCCGCTAATTCACACGTAATCGTGCGATATAGTCAATACAAAGTGAATCACAAAGCCATACAAACAATTCATTGTGTCCTTTGAGAGGAGCAGAAAGACATCCACCCAGTCCTGCCCTGTAGATTTTCCGCTTTTGCAGAGATTATGATTCAACCATGAATAAGGTCAATATTTATATGTGAAATACAATCCACTGTCCAGGGTGTACCTCTGTCTAACGTATGAAGAAAGCTGGAGATCGGCACCAGCAGACGCCTAACCCTGTCAGTTCTGCTTGAGGATTCTTAAGTTTTACTACTGCTAAGCCTGGGTCAATAATAGATTTTGCTGGATGATGTATTGTCCCACAAATTATTGCCGATAATTTATATTATTGTTGACAATTTTTTAGACCAAATTAACCACTAATGTAACGATAACATACAGTGGGTATGCAGCCATTTGCTAAAATCAAAAAAGTTCATTTTATTTCTCAATAATGTAAAAAAAATGGAAATGTAGAAATTTTTGCAAATGTATTAAAAAAGAAAAACTGAAATATCACATGGTCATAAGTATTCAGACCCTTTGCTGTGACACTCATATTTAACTCACATGCTGTCCATTTCTTCTGATCCTCCTTGAGATGGTTCTGCTCCTTCATTGGAGTCCAGCTGTGTTTCATTAAACTGATTGGACTTTCCGTACCCACTGTATCATAATAATGCAAGTCCACCCTTTCAAATGCAATCAAATTGCATTTCTCATTAGTATTTTTTACCATTGTAATTGGAATGTCAAGAACTTTTAAACATTTTAAGCAAATAAAACAAACAAATGCAAAACCACACACGACCAAAGCAATAAATAAAATGATTTATAAAGTCTCTCAAAAAACTAAATTGCACTTGCAATAAATATTAAACTTTTTTTTCTTCACATGCTGTCAAAGGTCAACACTATAAGAAGTGCAATCTTTAGTAAGTAAGTAATTTATTTATAAAGCGCTTTTTGCAGATAAAATCTCAAAGTGCTGTACAGAGCTGTGGTGAAAATACAAGTGCAACATCAAAATAAAATAATAAAACATGGGTGCATATACATCATAAAAGCAGCAACATAAATGGATAATAAAAATGAAAAATCCAGTAAACTAAAAGCAAAGTCTTCAACATTTTTTTTAATAGTGTCCACACAGTTAAGCTCCCGGAGAGACTGGTGCAAGTTATTCCGGAGTCTGGGGGCCACAGCCTGGAACGTCAGGTCTCCTTGGGTTTTAAATTTTGTTTTTGGGATCTTTAGGAGACCCTGACCTGAAGACCGAAGGCTTCACCCTGAAGTGTAGGGGCACAACAAGTCCGTGAACGTAAGAACTAAGATTTTGTATTCTATTCAAAACTTGACTGGAAGCCAGTGCAGAGTAGAAAAAATGGGGGTAATGTGGGATGTTCTGGGAGCACCAGTTAAGAGTCTGGCTGCAGCATTCTGTAGGATCTGGAGTCTGTTTAGGGTAGACTTATTAAAACAAGTAAAAACAGAATTACAATAGTCAATGCGTGAAGATATAAATGCGTGTATGACCAGTTAGAGATCTGATTTTGATAACAGATGCCTCACTTTAGAGATATTTCTCAGGTGGTAAAAACACTTTTTGGTCAGTTGACGATAGTGTCCCTCCAAAGGCATTGCTTGATCAAGGCTGGTTTTACCAGATGAGCCCAGATCACCAAAGGAGTTTGTCTCTTTTTATCAGGACCAATGATCAGAGTTTCTGTTTTGTTTGAATTTATCTGGAGATAATTTGATGACAACCAGTTTTTGATACAGGATATACAGTCTAAGATCTCAGATAAAAAGAGAAACTCATTAATCACTAAGTCATTAAAGGAGCAGTACAACTGGATATTGTCAGCATAAAAATGATATGACACATTTTTAAAACCACAGATCAACCGACCAAGAGGCATCAGATACAATAAAAACAAAACAGGCCCCAGAACAGAGCCCTGGGGTACTCCACATGACAGGAGGGACATATTAGACATTATAGCATTAATAGCAACATTAAAAATTCTTCCATTAATATAAGAGGTAAACCACTGGATAACAGGACCAGAAAATCCCATCTCAGATTTGAGTCGATTGACCAGTATACTATGATCTACAGTATCAAAGGCAGCTCTCAGATCAAGTAAAACCAAAACTTCTAACCAGCCCGGCTGCGGATCATTTGTGATAACGGCACCGATAAGTTCTTTGATGATCCAGCAGTGGCTACATCTTATGCACAGGAAAACATCGTGTGAGGAGAGACAATAACTGCTGGTAAAACTGCCACGTTCTGTATTTATATATATATATATATATATTTTTTTTACCATGTTCCACTTTGAACTTGTTAGTATTTGAAGTCAATAATGTTTTGGGTATGTACTTCAATCTAATAAATTACTGAATCAACACCACTGGGTTTTTTTTAATTATTATTATTTATTTATTTAGTGTATGTGTATATGTATGTATGTGTATGTGCATATGTGTATCTGTGTATATATATATATATATATATACATTATTTTATTTATTTTTTTATTTATATATATATTTCTTTTAAATATTATTATTATTATTTTGTTTTATTTTTTAACTTATTCTAATTATTTTCAATTCTATTCGTGGAGTCACAACGCATCTTCTTGTATAATTAGCCTACAATTTTATGTCATCTTTAATATTTACCAAACCATTTAATCTTTTCATTTATTATTATTTCTAAACTTAATGCGGAGCTACCTGTATAGCTAGAGTTCTGTTAAGCTCACAATGTGTGGATTTTGTAAAGGGTTTTTTTTCATCACCATGTTCTTGTTGGTGCATCTAATTCTGCCAATATTTTTGTATTTGAAACCTCATGGTTAATCCACTGTTGAATACATCAGCCAGGTAAATTTTGTCTCCTGGAATGTTAAATCCCTAAACCATCCCGTAAAACCTAGGAGAGTGCTCGCCCATTTAAACTAGTTGAACACAGATTTAAATACATTTGATCATTCGAGACTTAAGGGTGGATGGGTGGGGCAATTCTTTCATTCAAATTTCCATTCTAAATCTAGAGGTACAGCCATTTTAATTAAGAAGACAGTCTCTTTTAGTGTGTCGGTGGTGGAGGCTGATACAGCTGGGCGCTACATAATCGTGGCGAGTAGACTAAATAACACTCCTGTTGTTCTAGAAAATATATATGCCCCTAATTGGGATGACCATACATTCTTTACTGGACTCTTTTCTCGTATACCAAATACAGATACACATCATCTCATTTTGGGAGGTGACATTAACTGTGTGTCACCGTCAATGGACCGCAGCTCACCCAAGACCAAAAAGCCAACTCAATCGACACAAGTAGTTAACAAGCTCCTTAAGACTTATGGAATGAATGATGTTTGGAGATCGAGAAATCCTGGCCAAAGAAGTTATTCCTTTTATTCACCAGTACATAAGACATTCTCTCGAATAGATTACTTTTTTCTTGATGATAATTTCCTCCCACTCATCACCAAGTGTGAATATCAGGCAATAGTGATCTCAGATCATGCACCATTGTTCATGACTCTAAATATGTCAACTTCGGGCAACAGGTACCAAGCATGGAGATTTAATACACTTATGCTTTCTGATGCAGAGTTTATCAAATTTATCTCAAAAGAAATAGATGAATACTTAATACATAACAGGACTCCAGGAGTATCCTCAGGTCTAATTTGGGAATCACTAAAAGCTCATCTCAGAGGTCAGATCATATTGTATAGCGCTAAAGTAAAGAAAACTCAACAAGAGCGTGTCAAAAAGATTGAAAGTGACATTTTACAACTCGATGGGGTTTTGGCACACTCTTTTTCCTCTGAAATATATAAACAACGCTTAGCTCTTCAGATCAAATTTAATCTGATAACTACAAAACAAACTGTAAACCTTTTAAATAAATCTAGACATAAGGTGTATGAACATGGTGAAAAAATTGGGAAAATCTTAGCACATCAATTGTGACAGCAACAGGTTGACCAGTCTATTCTTGCAATTAATAATAAACATGGGGCAAAATTAACAGAACCCTTAGAGATTAATAAATGTTTTGGTGAATATTACACACAACTATATACTTCTGAGTACAGTGGGAACACATTGCAACTCGACTCCTTTTTTAGTAAATTTGGTCTCCCCACCATTGGTGATAGGTCTGCACAAAAGCTAGAGAAGCCCTTCTCTAAAAATGAATTTATGAATGCTGTTACCTCTATGCAATACAGGAAGGCTCCTGGGCCAGATGGTTTTCCAAGTGAGTTTTTTAAAGCATTCTCGACAGAACTGTCACAAATTTTGCTTTGTTTATGATGAGTCCTCGACTTCTGGCACACTCCCGGAGACTATGAGACAGGCTGTTATATCTCTGATCCATAAGAAAGGTAAAAGTAAATTAGAATGTAGCTCATATTGGCCCATTTCACTGTTGAATGTGGATAGTAAAATCTTTGCCAAAATATTAGCACGCCGCCAAGAAACCGCTGTTCCTTCAGTGGTATCTGATGATCAAACATGGTTTATTAGAGATTGGTATTAATTTCATAATGTTCGTAGGCTTTTAAACATTCTTCATTATCCCACTTCACCCGATATACCAGAAGTGGTTCTCTCGCTGGATGCAGAAAAAGCATTTGATCAGGTGGAGTGGGATTATCTTTTCTATACTCTGAAGAGATTTGGATTTGGTGTGAAATGTATATCCTGGATTCGTACTTTATATTCTTTGCCTGTTGCAGCAGTCCGAACAAATAGTAATCTGTCACATTTCTTTAAACTAGAGCGCTGAACTAGACAACGCTGCCCCCTATCTCCCCTATTATTCTCTCTAGTAATTGAACCCCTGGCGGCCGCAGTACACAAAGTTTTAGGGGTGTGCAAAAAGAAAATATTGAACATAAAGTGTCCCTTTATGCAGATGACACACTTATGTATTTGTCTGAGCCACTTCAAAGCCTTCCAAGGTTACTTAACCTTTTGGATGACTGTGAAAATATCGGGCTATAAAGTAAACATGCAGAAGAGTGAGCTTATGCCCATACATTTTGAAGCACAACAGAATATGTTGCGGTCACTCCCATTTAAACTGAGTAAAGATAAATTCAAATACCTAGGTGTATGGATAACAAAAACACAAATGTAGATGACAAATTTTATTCCACTACTAGATTCTATGAAGCAGGATTTTGAACGTTGGAATACATTACCATTATCATTAGGGGGCAGAATAAATATTGTTAAAATGAATATTTTACCCAAATTTTTTATATCTATTTCAATCTATACCATTATTTCTAACACAGTCGTTTTTCTCACACATAGACAAGTTAATCTCATCATTTATATGGAATGGGAAAAGTGCACGCATCAACACCGGGAACATGGAGGATTCTCACTTCCCAATTTTCAGTATTACTATTGGGCATCCAATATCCACGTGATGCTATATTGGCCTCATTCTTCACACAACAGTAGTTTTAAATGGTTGATACTTGAGAAAATGTCATGCAGATATACCTCTTTGCATTCTCTGCTGTGTACAAAGTTACCTCTCCCTCAAACTTTATGCAAATTTTCCACAAATCCAGTTGTTAAACATTCTTTCAAGATCTGGGCTCAATTCAGAAGAAGTTTTGGTCTAAATAATCTGTCAATTTATGCTCCTGTAATGCAAAACCATATGTTTGTCCCTTCCATTGTCGATGACTCTTTTGCAGTGTGGTTTGCCCATGGCCTGAGGACACTGAAGGACATGTTTGTTGAAGGACTCTTTGCCTCATTTCATCAAGTGAAAGTGATCTTTCAAATTCATGATTCTGATTTTTTCAGATATCTTCAGCTTTGCAGTTTTGTGTATGCTTCACTTAATCACTTCCCATCACGACCACCTGACACACTCCTTGAAAACATCTTGGACTTGAATGCAAACTCCAAAGGACTTATTGGTAAAATCTATGCTATTATTAATTCCTATGAATTCCTGAAGATGTATGGCAATCTGTGATAGCTAATATATATTCTTCTTCAATTTGTTTAAGACAGGGTAATTCAATTTAAAATTGCTCACAAATTGCATTGATCAAAAGTGAAACTGACGAAATTTAAACCTGACCTGGACTCCCACTGTGATCACTGTGAAACTGAACCAGCGACTCCATCTCACATGTTTTGGTTCTGCTCAAAATTGACACACTTTTGGGAATCCATATTTAGATTACTTTCGGATGTAGTCGGGCCAGCAGAAAGAGCGGGAAATCTAGGGGCCCCCGGCGACCACCCCACGGCCAAGCAGCCCCCCGAACGCCCCCAAGATCCCAAGCCGAGAGGCAGCCATTGCCCCCCCATACACACCCGAGAAGGCCCCAAGGAGCCAAGGACCCAGCGCACCACGCCACCGATCCCAACCCCCAACCCCCAGGCCCCCCAGCCCCCCACCACCACCCACACCCCCGCACCCAGCCCCCCGAGGGGAGGGCCCAGAGAACTCCCCGCCCGAGACCCCAGCGGAGGAGCCAAAGCCCACGCCCAGCAGACGACCAGAGCCACGCCGAATGGGCAGCCGGCGGGCACCCGCCGGCGAGCCCAGAGCCAGCAGGGACCCGACCCCAGGCCAGGAGGACCCGGAATGGATGCAGCACCAGGGTGGATGACCACACCCCAAGCCGCATAAGGCACCAGGGGGCCGCTGGGAGTCCCCCCGCCGGTCCCCAGGCACCCCAACCTAGCCCCCCTGGGCACCCCAGATCGCCCTTTGCTGATGCCGCCTGCGCCACGAGCTTCAGTTCTTTAAAGCCAGGGCCCCCTCCAGAGGCCAAGCCAGACCGCCCCGCCGGGATGTGACCCCCTATTCTGGCCCCGACACCCTGCCTCACGGGGGATTGCCCAAGCAGGGGCCGCACCAGAAGGTGTGCAAGGGCGCCCCGGAAGACCCCCGCCAGGACCGGCCCGGCCAGCCAGCCAAGCACCCCGGGCCCCAGGAGCACCCCCCGGGACCAGGACCCCCCAAGGGCAAGCCCCCGGGCCAAGCCCCCCGGGACGCGCCCCCCACCCCGGCCCAGGACCCTGCCACAGCCCCCGCCCCCCCACACCAACGGCGTCAATAGTGCCCCCCCCCCCCCCCCCCCCCCCCCCACGGAGGCGATCCCCGACGACCCATGCACCGGCATGAGACACCCCCCCGACGCCAGCACACCCCGGACGACAGCGGGCCCGAGGCCACCAGCCCCGCCCCGCCCAAGGCTGCGCAGCGCCGCCACAAGCTGCAGCCGCTCCCCGGGCAGATGGCAGGAGAGCACTCCCCCGGACATGTAGACCAAGGATCCGCCCCCGGGGCACCCCCGCCCCGGAACTGCACCCACGGCGCCCGGTGCACCCAGCCAGCAGACCAGCCAATCCCGACGCGGATCCACCAGGCCAAGAACCACGCGCCGCGCCTCCGCACACCCACCCAATACGACCCCCGGGGAGGCCCCATAGCACAGGGTGGTGAACCCGCATGTCCAAGCGGGACGTTTGCGGCTGGATACGCACTTGACCCTTGGAACAAGTGGCGAGTTGTGTGTCTGTCCATCCTTTCCGTGGAAGACGTGGAGGACATCTACATGATTGGAATAATGATAGTAGGCATGCTGCTGATTGGAGCTGGCGGCTTCCTAATCTATCGAAAAGTCCGTACTACGCTGGCAACTGTTTTGGAAAAGCTGCCAGTGATTTCTGAAGGATGTAGCAGGACTCTGAACACTCAGACTCAGACTGTGTTGATTGATATCAAAAGCAAGCTTTTGGATCGTCTACGCGTTATGGATAACAACTGGGACAAGTTGGAGACCCGGCTTGGAAGTGAAAACTAGGCCACTCATTGGATTACAGCAGAGAGACACAGGACAGAAGGCTATTGGAAATTGACATAGCCTGTATCAAATCACATTGCTTATCTCCCTTTCGGCTCCCCAGCCAGCCAAGGCTAAAGCCAAGGTTGTCTCATCTCTTATCACCAGGAAGTTTCTGCAGACGGCGGCTCTTACCCCCACTCCCTCCCCCCGCTCCTTCCCTACATTCCCACCTGGAACTGTTGATGCTGAACTTTGTCACACGTCATCTGGCTGTTGTCAGCGCAGCTACAGGTCTTCAACTTCAAATGCCTCGTCGGCCATCTTTCCCCACCTCCCATCTGCAGCTGCATGGAGGCGTGGTTGCAGCGCCCATTGGCAGCACGCCCATGTCCCCAAACGGCTGGAATCCTGCTGTTCTTCCCACCTGACCCCCTCCCCCAGCCAACCTCCCACCCAACCCTTCCCACATGCCTTGTCTCGAGTTGTTTGACCGTGTCATGCTTACATTTAATGTTTGTGGAGGCGTTTTTTTTCCTGGTTTCACACTGCTTTCTCTGTTTAGGGAAATCAGTTTCAAACTGGCAGTTTTTATTCCCCTCACCCCTCCTCTCCTCCTGTTGTTGATCCCTTTTTCACCTAAATTTGTGGGCGCCGCAAATGGCTACTCTGGTGTGTTGATGTGTCTTCTTTCACTGCAACTACCAAGTCAAATTCCTTGTATTGTTCTAAACTGTACCTGGTCAATAAAGCTATTCTGATTCTGATTCTAATACAGATATCCGCAATTTAATTCTTCCTTGTGCAAGTGGCATTTAGGATGCGTGACAAGGCAAAGGGCATTTTTGGTGACGTCATTGCAGATATCTGTAACTCAGTTTTGACTAGTCGAAACTGAGTTACGGATATCTCTAACTGTCATTGTGACTAGTCAAAACTGAATGCAGATATTTCTAACTGTAATTTTGACTAGTCAAAATTTAATTTTGAGTAGTCATTGAGTAGTTATCTATAATGTTAATTCTAGATAGTCAAATGTAGCTATTAACTCACTCACTGCCAGCCATTTTCAAATTTTCTACCCCCCTCAGTGCCAGTCGTTTTTTGAGCATTTTGACTGATTTTAAAGACCCACAGAATATTTTCTACTTTGACTATTTGAAATCTGACACCAGATTTCAAAAAAAGAATTTGTTTCTGGCTCGTTTTGTTCCTTTGTAATCAGCCGTTGAATAGAGCAAGTTTTACACAAATCTTCAGTTTCAGAGCAAAAAGTTGAGAAAACAGGCTTTTTCTAAAAAAAACCCTGTTAGTGACTTTAAAGCTATTTTTTTTGCTTTAGTGACAACTCTAGCATCTGAACATTGTTTCCTTATATAAAACAAAAAACAAAAAAAAAAACACTGAGACTGGGCTTTTGATGGCAAAATTATTATTATTTATCTATCTGGGTCAGAGTTGAATGGATTTCTTACTGTATTTTGGCGCTCCTCCAAGTTTCTCTCCCATCAGTCTGCACACACGCAACTTCCTCTTCCTCCTGGACATGCAGAGTGTCACTGCGTTCCCCATTCTTTTTATGGTTTTATCTCACCATCGCCACGCTATCAATAATCCACTCAGGTCAACACATGTTCTGTGTTAGTATGTGGAGCTGTGAGCTGCTGGATACGTCACAATATCACTCTGTAGCGCCATAATTTCACTCGTTCTTGCTTCCTCCCCAGCTAATGGTAGCATCAGTGGCTGATCTCTCATCTAAAGGTGTATTGCTGCCATTTTCAGGGAACAGTTAGTCACTACATCACTCCACAGCTTAGATATTGATGAGGGACCTCCGCCAGGGTGTTTTCTAGTAATCACCGTGATTTTAAGAAAGCAATGCATGTTTTGTTATTGCAATTAAATGAATGAATTTATTTTATTGCATAATTGTGATCATCATTAGCCCTCCCTAAGGAAGGGTAAGAAACACTTTTTTTTAGGGAAGATATAAAAAGAGAGGGCAGTGTTACACCTAGGTGAGGGAGAAGGGAACAAGGAGGAGACACTCAAAGTAGGAAATAGAAAGGGTGGGGAAGAGTAGATTATTTTAAAGTGAGAGCGAGATGTGAAGTTATAGTTGTGCATATTGTGCTTCTTATGTTGTGTAATCAAGCCAGTCTGGTGACAAAGTGTGAAGCTTAGGTATAAAGGTGGTGACTGTGGACAGAGGGAAGGAGTAGTTATACCTAAAACAGGTATTTGGGATCAACGTGTCTAAGGTTAAGCCCAGTAAGAGTTTATCCCACAGCCAAAGGCATGCCAATGCATCTAAGACCGCTACAGCAAACTCAAGCGCGCCCCAGGCCCGAATATGCAGCCAGGCCAGCAGAAAGATCGGGGTCCAGGGAGCCCCAGGTCACCCCCCCCAACCGAGCACCCCGAGACGCCCCCAAGATCCCAAGCCAAGAGGCAGCCACCGCCCCCTAAATACACGCCCGAGAAAGCCCCAAGGAGCCAAGGACTAAGCGCACCCCGCCACCGACCCCAACCCCAAGTCCCCCTGCCAACACCGCTGGTATTAGGCTCCGCTGCTTCACAGGCCGCTGGGTGTAGCCGGCGTAGCAATCCTAAGCTACGTAGTAGGTCTAGAGTTGCCGCATCTACCGGACTATAATTGTTTGATTAACCTAAATCTAAGATTGCCTGGTAGTGATATACTATTTTAGAGTAATTGCGCTGCAGGTTCACTGAGAAATTATTAGAACTGACTGAGTTATCTGCTGTTTCATATCCATTGCTAACACTAGCCTCTGCAGCCGACAGGCGCACCGCTAAATACACATGCATATGGCAATATATCTGTAAGTGACTCCAAAGTAAAGAAAACGTTAAATTATGTATTTTGTTGTTAGTAATTTAGCACTTCCTGTTAAACCGGAAGTTTATTTTGAAGGTGTTGATACGTATGAAAACACGGAAATTGACAGTGTAAGATAAACAGAACATACACGGAAGTAAAGCAAGAAGTGTACAGAAATGATAACTGGGAGAGCAGGAAAAGCTTTAGCTACGGTCGAAAGTGGGAACAAGGTATGTTTATTTTATATGAATCCATGTAAAGGACAATGTAAATGCTTTTAGTTAATTTTGGGTATGTATGTAGATGTGTTGAGCTACTTTGTTCTGTGTTCTAAGAGCAAAGCTATCTGTTTTTATTTGTTTTCTTGTGGTTTATTTTCATCCAGCTCTTACGTTGATTTAGCAATCACGAAAAAGAAATTAAAAGTCACTAAATCATCCGTTCTGGCCTAGTCATTTCGACCTGACGCTACAATATCGAGGCCGGCAAAACTGACAGAGTTCATTTTCATTCACCGTCAGGTTAATTGATTTATCGATTATCGACCCAGGCCTAACTGCTACAACGTCACTTATCATTACTCATGGAGAAATGTTGAGTTAATATGACTTTTTAGACCTGCTGATAAGTGCATTAAGATATTTAGTTTAAGTGTAAGTTTCATCAGTTGAACACCAACATTAGTAACCAAAGCATGTAGATGTTAGCCTTATACTAGCCTCTAGATGGAGGCTCTGCCCTTCAGTCCAATGCAGAAGGCCAGCAATGATGCATGTACCCAAAGCTTCTTGTAGTAGATTTAAAGATGAATATTTTTAACTTCTCTCATCATACATGTTGAAAAATATCTGTGTTGTATGTAGCATTAGTATCAAACCATAAGTCAGAGGGAACACAACAGATGACGGTGAATATTGTGTTATTTTCTGATCCTGATCATGGCCTGTCCCTCCTCTGACATTTCAGCAGTGGTAGTGTGTGGGAAACTGAGTGTCTGCAGGCCTGACGTTGAATGGTTTCATTAGTTGCTTGTGTGCATGTGCGTGCTGAGTGTGACATACAGTGCAGTTACACACGTGACAAACATTCTGTGGGTGATAACACAAGTGGCCTGTTGGAAGCAGACATCAACACAATTCCACACATGTATGAATACTCACAGTTGCATGACGAGGTAGAGGTGTGATTTACTGTCAAATATCTCTTCCAGAGACACAATGTTGGCGTGTTTAATCCTGTGTGAGCAGGAAAGAAAAAGAAGAGAAAATGTTGATTTTATTCTCCCTATTATAAAACTGTTAATAATTCTTATGACACCAGGGCTTCTTGTTTGCAGGTAACAAATATATTGTGTGATCGTTTCATGAAATAGCAGTGAGCGTATTTACAGGCGAGCAGTGGTTCTTATGGGTTGCAGGGGAGGCTCTGGTGTGTAGTGGCATGCAACTCTATATACAGTAATTGGCTGAACTCTGGGCTCTGCTGCCAGTTGTGACTCGTGGGTGCTGTGACAGCACAGAGAAAATGAATCTCAACTCCATGATTGCTTTTGTATTTCTCTAGGAGACTTATACATTGTGTGTATGTGGTTTCTAAATCTGTGCATACCTCATTATTTTTGTGACACGCCTATTGTATATGTCATTTTAGTAATAATCTATCTATGCCTGCATTTAAAAAATTGACCTAAAACTGTCCTCCTTCTCTTTTTCTAACTCATATTTCCAAAGCAAACAGTGAGAGTGACAGACAGGGTTGGGGTTAATTAGAATTGTAATCGTGTAATTGCTAATTAATTACAATTATGGCATAATAATAAATGTAATTGTAATTGCTAAATTATCTTGCCATTAAAATTAATTAGGGCTAAATAAAGTGTTTCAGATTCTGAATCTTAATTGAATTGTAATTGAGTTTAGGCAATGTACTTTGTAAATGTAATTGGCATAAAACTGGGGAACCATGTTACAGTTCTATTGCTTACACACATGTAAACAATCATAAAAATATTTTTTAAATTCAAATCAAGTTTTCCTATTACCCTTGAGTGAATCTTCACACCCATACAGGTGGTAAGGGTTAGTTATTTAAATAGGGATGATACAAAGAGTAACAATACTGTGAATGTAACTGATGTTTTGTGAAAAGTGTTGATAGCTATTGCTAAATTCCATCTCTTGTCTCTATTTGGGCTTTTACATAACATAGTCAATGCATTAAAATGTAAATGTAAAGATGCTAAAGCTATAACATACAAACATACAAACACAAAAACACATACAATCATCACAACACACCTATAAATGATGAGATCATTAGTAAAGCACTTTGGTCCTATGTGGGCTGTTTTTGAGCACTATACAAATAAAAGTTAGTAAAATTGTAATTTTACTAACTTCGATAATTGAGAAAATAATTCTATATTGACTTTCAGGGGAAAAATAATAATTGTAATTTCACTGTAATTGAAAAAAAAATGACGGTCACCGTAATCGTAAATAAATTGTAATTGAATATGGATAATTGAAAATGCAATTGTAACTGAAACATTTAATTGACCCCAACCCTGGTGAAAGATGTGCCAAGACAAATAAGCATTATGTTTACAATGATTCTTTCTCCATTTTTTCTGCAGATGATTAGATTTAGTCCACAAATGTATGATGGGTTCATTTGATCTCTTCATTCTATGTATAAATGACTGAATGTATATGTCTCTCTCTTTGTGTCCTCCAACACTATTAAATCCTGATGCTCTGTCCAGAGTGTAAGCCACCTTACCACAAAAGGGGTACTTTCTGTCCTATTAATTTTATTGTGTAATTTGCAGCAATATAAGCTGAAAAACTAATTTAAGCCTGATGTAGGACAAATAAAGGCAAGAAAAAAAGACATAATGAAACTGACTTACATTTTATTTGATTTTATTTTTATTTTTTAAATAAATTAATTTATTTTATTGCATAATTTTGAAAAACACCAGCCCTCCCTAAGGAAGGGTAAGAAACATTTTATTATAGGGAGGATATAAAAAGGGAGAGCAGTGTTACACCAAGTTGAGCAGGTGGTGGAGGAGGGGGATGGGAGCAGGGAGAAGAGACTCAAGGCAGGAAATAGAAAGGGTGGGGAAGAATTGATTATTTTAAAGTGAGAGTGGGATGTGAAGTTGTAGTAGAACATATTGTGCTTATTGTGTTGTGTAATCAAGCCAGTCTGGTGACAAGTGTGAAGCTTAGGTATAATGATGGTGGCTGTGGGCAGAAGTAAGGAGTACCTAAAAGATTTTCATTTTCTAAATAAAACTAGGAGAAAAAGCTCCCGAGACAAAATTTCTGCAGAATAATTTGTAATGTTTTAAAGTGAAAATAAAAACAAATGACTAATGGCTAATTTAACTTGTGTCCACTCTGTCGACTGTTGATTGAGAAAAAATAATAAACCCAACATAAGATGCGTTGTGGATCATAGGCGACACTTTATCAATTTGTCTTTGCTTACGTATTTTGTGACTTGTGGTAAACCCATGGTCTTGGAGATTGTCAGGGAGTTGAAATGTCTAATTAAAGCCAGGGGTTTTGCTTACCTCCTGTGTGCACTAAGCTCAGGGGTCTGAGAGGTGTTCAGATCAACGAGGTCATCTAATTAAATAACAGAGTCATCTACTTTGCAGCAGGTGATGCCACCAGCCACAGCCACAAAGTGTTGAGATATTTTGTAAATGTTCAGCGACAAAATGTTGAGGACATTTAATGAAATGGTCACATTTCATCAAGGATTAGGTATCGAATATTTTTTCAATGTATTCTTTTATTTAGCCACCTAGCTGTAACACAGGTGCATGTAAAAGACAAATTTAGAAAAAATACCTTCAGGCTAACACAAGATGGATAACTATACATTTAATTATTTTCATTTATTGTTACTATCGGTGTTTGTGATTGATGTTTGATTACAGAATATCCGCTGCCGGTTCTGGTCACACTGCCCTAAGCAGGCCAGATACCATTGTACACTGGCCACGTTTACATGGGAGTTTTAATTACTCTTTAACCTGACCTTGTAAACACATAATCCTAATGCTAATTTAATTCCAAATTAGGTGGCTGGTTAATTCCATTTTTAATTTAAAATTACATCATTCCTCTTTCTTGTAAACACTTCACTTGGTTAAAGCGAGTTTAAGTTCATTTGTATCATTTGCACATGTGCGACTTGTGGCGATGACGCGCTGGTGATGACATAAACCAAGATGGTGGCGGCCCGGACTCCAGCCGAGACTATTTAATAAGAGCCTTAAAGGAGACATATCATGCTTTTAAATCCTTCCTTTTTACATATAAATCATACAGTTGTGGTCAATATGAAGCAGAACTGCAATGCTTGGGTCTGAATTCCTCATTATTATAGCTCCACAGGCCCCTTTTCTGATGTGCTTCTGAGAGCAACTCGTTTTGGTGCGGTCTCTTTAAATGCAAATGAGACACTTCATATCCCGCCCCTTCTCCAGGTTGCAGAGGTGACACTCGATTCAACTCCACCCTGTTCGGCCATTTTTGTAGTTTGTTAGGAGAGATACAATTATGTAGCAGCACAGAAACTTTTTATTCCCGTTATTTACAAAATGTCAACAACGGAAGACTTGTCCATCCAGCCTTACATGTTCGAGTCGGACCCGGCGGAGCGAGATGAAAATGATGATGAACCTTCAGAACAACGTCTTCATATGGATGTTAACAAGTGAGCTAACACAAGCGCCGAGCTAACACTAGCGCCAAGCAAACGTCACGAAAAGCATTTTAATATAGTCTTTTCGGAGACAAAAACAGCAAAATGAAATGACTAATGAAAACTTTAGACTTAAATCACGTAGGCCATATCATCAAGGCTCTAAAACGAGCACACAGCGCTAATATATGAAGACGGTGCAACTGCTAATGCTAACAAAACAATGGCAGGGACGTCTTATCATCACACTTTTTAGCATTATTTACAGCTTACCAAAGTGCTCTGTTTGTCGTCTCCAAAGATAGAAGGAATTGAACCCTCAATCAGACAAAGTCTTTCGGTAAATCCTTCTTTATACTGGCGGAGGTTGCTGAAGCAGTCATCCTTGAAGTGCTTCGCGCACACAAAAATGACCTTACCCACAGATGTGGGTACATTTCTGTGAAAAATAAAACCAGGCACTTCGAAAAGGTTCTGATGCTGGGAGACGGTGTAATGAAGCGTGTGGGTTACTACATCCAACAACTGAACATCTTGACTTATCCTCTCGTAACTTCGGCATCCTTGAGCTTGGACTACAAAATCGCAGAGAGAAATAAAAATGGCGGATTGCCAAGTGTTGGGCCTGGAGTCAATGTCCTAATTTGGCAGTTCCGCTGCAAATACTGTGACATTATTGTTCAAAAAACGTAATAGCGAATCGCAAAATCGAAACAGATTGAAAAATATGACCAAAACAGAATATAACGATATCAACGGAGCACCCGAAGAGACTAATTTAAACTTTTCTGTACTTCTAAACATTCTAAATATACAACAAAATGCACTCAAGGGCTAAAAAAAAGTGGATTTAGCATGATATGTCCCCTTTAAAAAACATGGATATAATGAAAAGAGTGGATGGACGGAGACATAAAAATCCGTGTATCATCATTCATTTGTTTTTCATTATATAACAAAGACATGAAAAACAACAAAAACACTCATTATTTTTTATTTATTTCCAAAACTAAAATGAAAAAACGGAAAACGCCTTGTTTTTGAAATTCAAGTTTTTTTGCTTCACATCCGCTGAGTTCAACAGCAACTTTGATTTCACGAACGCTTCCTCTTGTTTGTTTCCCCATGTCCAGTTGACATTCTGTCTTAAAAGTTTATGGAGGGGGGCCAACAGGGTTGCCAGGTTGGGAAGAAATGTGTTATAATAGTTCAACAAACCTATATAGGCTTTGAGTTCTGTGACTGATGAGGGCGTAGGGGCATCCACGATGGCTTTAACTTTTTTCTCCACAGGGTGAAGCCCCTGTGCATCCACTCTGTGCCCCAAGTACTCAACTTCTTTTTTCATAAAGGCGCATTTACTTCTTTTCAGCCGCAACCCAGCATCTTCCAACCTGCTCAACACTTCTGTCTACATCATCCTCCCCGCTCACCAAAATATCATCTAAATACACAGTCACTAGAGGTAACCCTTTTAAAAGACCTTCCATGGTCCTCTGGAAAATGGCTGATGCTGATGCCACTCCAAACGGCAGTCTGTTGTAAGTGAATAGACCACGGTGTGTGTTCACTGTCACATACTTTTTAGATTCCTCATCCAGGATAATCTGCTGATAAGCGTGACTCATGTCGAGCTTGGTGAAATGCTTCCTCCAGAAAGTGCTGTAAACAGGTCCTCCACCCTGGGTATTGTATACTGCTCCAGGGAAGCCACTGTATTTACTTTAAGCTTATAATCTCCACACAGTCTCACAGTCCCTGTAGGTTTCAGAATTGGTACCACTGGCGCGGTCCATTCAGCATATTTCACTGGTGGGATGATGTTTTCTTTTAACGGTCCGTCTATTTCCTCATCTACTTTTGCTCTCATAGCAAAAGGAACTGACCGTGGGCGGAAGAAGCGTGGAGCAGCATCCTGTTTCACATGGATGATAGCTTTGGTGCCTTTCAGGGTGCCCAATTCTTTATTGAACACAACCTCATGCCGGGTTAACACTTGCTGTAGTGTTTTGTCCGTAACCTTCATTTCATGCACTTTTCCAGGTTTGCGTCTACTTTTTATTTCTCTCCAATCCAGACAAATGTTCGCCAGCCAGCCTCGTCCAAGCAAACTGGGCCAGTCTCCTTCGACTACAATGAGCGGCAGTTTCTTTCTCTGCTGCTTGTATATGACATTAATAAGTGAGACACCAATCACTTTTCCAGCTTGATTTTGACAGGTTTCAGATTGGGAAGTTTCCTATGTTTCCATGTTTCTTTAAATGTTGCTTAATTTATGACTGTCAGGCAACATTCAGTGTCAATCTCAAACATCACATATTCCTCATTAAGTTTTATCTCCACAATGTAGGGATCTACTTTATTTAGATGAACAGCGCTCCGACGCCTTAGTTTGTACAGTTTGCTCTGATACTCTTGACTATACTGGATACAGTTCAATGTGAAGTAGTTCTGCTCAGAGTCATCACTTTTACTGTCTTCCTCTGTCTCTCTCATTTTGTGAGAATGGTAGTATGCACTCTGCTTCTTGTCTTTCCTTTCATTTGCAAACCTTTGCTTTTTTGGTTCAATTTAACTTTGCTTCTACAAGCTCTTGCTATGTTCAACTTTGCCACAAGCATGACATTTGTCTTGTTTGTACTTGCCTGGTGTCATTACAGCGACAACACTCTGCTGTCTCCTTTAAAAGTGCGAGTCTCCTGCTGTCCTTTGTTTATAGTGAAACATTTTGCTGACGCACCTGACTGCAGGTCCTGTGCATTTTTATTTGCCGTCTCATGTGACACTGCAATTGACAGTGCCCTCTCAAAAGTGAGGTCAGTTTCTGACAGGAGATGCCTTTGGATTCTGTCATCATTAATCCCACAAACGACTCGGTCTCTTAACATCTGTTGCAGGGTGTTGCCGTAGTTACAATCCTGCGCTAAATGGCGCAACTCGGCCACATATTCCATGACTGTTTCATTTGGCTTGCGGTTGCGAGAGTCAAATTTGTACCTTTGTAGAATTTCACTGGGCTTTGGATCAAAGTGATTTTTCATCAGGACTACGAGTTCTTGGAAGGATTTATCTTTTGGCTTATCTGGACTGAGAAGGTTGCGCATCAGACTGTATGTCGATGCTTCAACAACACTTATAAGTATAGCTTTTTGTCTGTCTGCATTAGTAATTTCATTGGCCACAAAAAAATGCTCGAGTATCTCAGTATACTCATCCCACGTTTGATTCTTGGGGTCAAACGCTGCGAGCGTGCCAATAGTAGCCATTGCTTTCTTCTTAGCCTGAAGCTAATAAGAGTCCTGTGCTCACCCGCCGACTTTGCACTTAACTTATGAAGTGTCCTTCCAACGCCGTCCTCCCCCAGACTAATCCTCGTCACCAAAAAGATGTTGCATCTTGAATTAATAATGGAGAGGCCACACACAGAAACTTGGTTCAAGGTCTTTACTTGGCTCCGATCACACTGACTTCTTCTACAGTCTCCTGAACAAAAATATATCCTTTCTATGTATAACGTTAGTCCGCCCACTGCTGGACTTCCTGTGTACTGCGATAGCACATAAGCACTTTTCAAAAACACTTTACAGTTGTTAAAACAACTACACAAATCAGAAAAAGAAACCAACAACAATAAAGTAAATACATAACAATCGAAAGTTGAAAGCTTGGTAGAGGAGTGTGGAAGCAGAGGAGGTCTGTCGCTTTGATGCAGCTTCTCTCATCAGTTTTACAAAAGTGCTCAGATATGTGCATCAATCCCAAGTAAAGTACTAATTCACTCGATGCAGACCCAGGTAGTTGGTGTTTTCATTCACCAGGGGTGGAGGTGAGGGGACTGCCTTCCTTCCATACTGCTGCTGAGCTGCTCCCATCAGTTTTTTTAAAAGTGCTCGAATCGGCCGAAAGTGACATCAGCAGAAAACCCTGGACACCTCCTCTAGTCCGAATATGTGTAATATTAATAATATGAACTCTATTAAAACACTAACGATCTCTGGAATGACATTAAAAATGCTGTTAAGTTTGAAATATCCACAGAGTGGACAAGCTTGTTTACATTTATATCCCTCTCGACCAATAACGTGCATGCGCAGTTCCAGAGTGTGAAAAGGCTGATTGATGATAAGACCGCTGCTTCCAACTGTGCATCCGAAACGTGTCCTTTTCGCTTTAGCTGGTGTTGGGCACAGAACATCCTCATGGACATTTCAGAGGATTTAGAGATTCTAAGTGTTGCAAAGCTAAAGATATCTCGGAATGTATTCTGTATATTCCTCTAGTCCGGCCATGACACAGCTTGTGTTATCGGACACTGGTAACGCTTCACTTCCGGGTCACGTACTTTGGCCTATTGATAATGGAGAAAACAAATAAAGGTGTTCCTTTTCAATTTTCTGTACCGAAGCCAAAGAGCTTGAATTTGAAAAACAAGGCGTTTTCCGTTTTTTAATTTTGGTTTTGGAAACGAATGATATACAGATTCATAAGAATTCGGATTTCCACACTGACACACACGGACTGATCAAACACACACGAACCTTGGTAAACACGGTAAATGGAACAGGCTTCACCGGACGGCTGGCATTAGGACCTGGAGGCGGGGTAAATGCGTCTCCGTACTGCATTCACAGGCTGTAATATCAACAAGTTTATCATTTTACCTGTTGTTAGAGCTACTATCTTTACCAGGGAGCAAATATTTATTCCTGGTGATTGTTTCCAGAGGTTTACTGGGCTTTTTACCTGTGATTAGTTCCTATCTCTCTTCCGCTCTGCGGTCCAAACTGAAACCTTGTGTTATTGTCGAGCTGCTGCTTCAAAACTACAATCAAAATAAAGGTGAAAACAGTTCTCATGTGTGGTGTTCTGTGTATAAAAGGTTTGTTGTGTGTTTTTCCTGATAGACGCGACACGTCACGTTCTCTCCCTGTCCAATCAGAGGCTTCCCAACCCCCAGACCTAAAGCGGAATTAACTAAAGCGGAATAAACCTGTTTTCAATGTAAACCTCGTTCGGGAATTACCATTTCCATGTAAACATGAAGCAGAACACTTTAATTCCGAATGATTTATTTCGGAATAAATAAATCGGAATTAAAAAAATATCATGTAACCATAGCCACTGATAACATTTGCCAAGGTCTCGGAGATGAGAAACTAAATGGGGAACAAACTAGTAGCCCTATCATTACACCACAATTGCCTCAAAAGGGGTCATCACTGTATATTGGCTGGAGTTGTATGTCTCCTGTATCCCAGGCAACAGGAGTTCTAAAAATAACTTGGAACCCACAGTATCTCAGCATTTTTCACCGAGGCCTGTAACACAGAGAAAGAAAGGTACGTCTGGAGGAGAGTGCTGCTGTCACAGTCTTTGTCCTAATATGAGACATTAAAGCAGCTGCACAGGTAAGCTGACTGTGAATGTGAAAATCAACTGGGTGGAGAGAGCTCCAGTGTGGTAGCTTTAAAGGACCAAATGGGTCTTTGATATTGCACATTAGTGCATGATGTTATGGATTATAAAACAATACTCTATGTGTGCAGGGATGACCATAATGATGATCAAAAATATAACTTTTCTGGATTATATTGACAAGGTTTTCCTCCATTTCTTGTATTTGAATTAAAGAATCAGTTACACAGAAAAGAGGAAAAAACCAAGGTAATATACTTGTGTGTAAAATTAGTTTAGAGCAGTGGTTCCAACCTTTTTTGGATCATGACGCCATTTTTATGTCACAAATTTCTGACGACTCCATAGAATTTTTTTCTAATATTAGTTTTTGATCATGCTTCTTATACTGTGCAACTAATACCGAGTAGCCAGGATTAGTGCACAAAGTGACAAGATGCACCAGCTCTAGCATTTTTTTCCTTCTTTATTGCCTTTTTTTCCTCTTTCTTCTTTTCTTTATACTGCATTTTTTAAAACTGGATTTACATTTGAGAAATTGAAAGTACAGAATACAGTTGTTTAAAATTGTGTATTGTTTTAATTTGAAGAATATTTAAAGAAAAATTTTAATATAATACATTTTTTCTAACAAATTCCAGGCGACCCCACATGGAGTTGGTTTAGAGGGAGCGTTAGAGCGGCAGCATGTTAACCCACATTCTTTATAGTTCTTGAGAATAAAGTGTAAGAAAAAATGTAAACTGAAATCAGAGTGTAAAAAAACCAATGAGACACTTTACCACAAACAACCGACCAACCACAAGTAAAGACACATAATCCCACTTTATGTCAAATGAAGCTCAACTGGCTTACAGTCTATACCAGGGGTCACTAACACAGTGCCCGCATGGACGATGTGAGGTGCCCTCAGGAGCTCCAGTCACCAATGACCTCTGTTTAAAATCTGATTAACTTTCCAGGATTCAAACTCGCAAAGAGATGTAGTTAGTACTTAGTAAAGGTAAATACTGCTGCAGGTGATAAACTTTTAGTATTAAATTAACAATCTTGAAATTTTTCTTTTCAAAAAAACATTGTGATAAATGTTTTGAAATGCTGCATTGTTGGTGTGTGGGTTGTGGTGTGTTGCAAGGTGGATTATACAAATTTTACATGTTTTACGACTTAATAAAAGTAGTTTGTAGCTAGTAAAACAGCAACGTAGATTTTCTATGAAGAAAAAACTGAAGCAAGTGATAAAATTAAGAGGAATAAAGTGTTGCATGTTGAAACTTAAACATTTCGGATCTTTTTAAATCCTTGCAAGTCTTCCTTATTACCGTAATTTCCGAACTATAAGCCGCTACTTTTTTCTCATGCTTTGAACCCTGCGGCTTAAACAATGACGTGACTAAATTGTGGATTTTTCCCGGTTTTATAAGCTTCATGCTGCCACAAAATTGAGCTCCATCACATTAGACCAGGTGGAACAATGAAATTGTTAACATTAAATTGTTCTTGCTCGCACTGATCATTCTGATCACTCATTTTGTCATGATGAAGCCTTATCATAGTAACAGTTCCAGTAAAAAGTGACCATAAAAAGCTGTAAATGGACTGCTATGTAGACGTGGGGCAGTGAGGAGGAGACCTCATGTAGTAAAGGAAACTTATCACGGAAATTTCTGTGAAACCTAACTTGAGTACAGCAGCCCGCCTACCTGCCTGTTCTGATTGGCCGAGTTGTCTGAAGGGCACCCTCATCAGCCAATAGAGTGCAGCCTATGTTTGGCTGCAGCATTTGTGTGAATTTTTCTTAGAAAATTGCTAAATTATTGTAATGCGGCCAATTAAACAGTGCGCTTTATAGTCCGTAAATTACGGTGTCCTACCCTCTAATTAAAGTGAAACCGTGAAAATGTAGTATTTAAGAAGCAGTTAGAACATGAGGTTTTTCTTCTCTGCATGTGCAAGCTTGTTTAAAGTCTAATGAAATAAAAACACTCTGAAGTTACAATAAAAATAAAGCCGTGAGCGGCATTGTACGGTCCGAAGGAGTGGCCGGGGTCGGTAACCCATGTGTATCAAACATGAGACTGTTTGAACTTTGTATATGAGAGTTGTAGCGGTTTTCTATTATGTTGTGCGCCATCTGAGAATGCAAAGCATGATGGGTAATTTTCACACTGATTCTTGTTTAAGGCTGGACAGTCATCATGCATATCAAATATGAGGCTGTTAGTTGTATATGAGAGTTATAGCGGGTTTTCTATTATGGCGTGCAAAATGGCGCC
The DNA here is from genome assembly GCF_900634775.1 of Gouania willdenowi. Classification (NCBI taxonomy): domain Eukaryota; kingdom Metazoa; phylum Chordata; class Actinopteri; order Blenniiformes; family Gobiesocidae; genus Gouania; species Gouania willdenowi. The sequence goes on along the minus strand of NC_041048.1, from coordinate 28,487,718 downwards.
AGTTGAAAAAAACCCAGTATGAAAGGGAAAATCAGGTAAAAATCGCTCTCAGTGAATTTGATGTGAATCCATTGAAAAATAGCCAAGATACAGTACTTAAAATGTGAAGGGGAAGGATTTTCCAGTGACATTACAGACCCCTCCCACTGACCGAAAATGGGAAATGTTTCAAGGCAGTCATAAATAGGCTTGGGCAAATGTCATTTGTGTGAAGTTTGAAGCTAAAGAAATTTTGTGTGTCCGAGTTTTGGGATTTTTAAATTGTGTTGTGCTAACCAAAATTAGCATTACAACTTTGCAGCTGCGCCACAACCAAACCTTTAGAGATACGCAAATTATTTCGATGATTTTTAATCTTCAGTAGGTTCTAAGTGATTTGGCCAAGTTTGAAGCGAATTGGATGAAGCCCCTCAGACTAGTTTGTGCAAATCCGTTTCCAGGACAAATCGCCAATTTTTACTTTTGACCCAAGATGGCTCACTTCCTGTTTCCTGTTGACTTCATATTTTCCCGAACAATTTGATACAAGACAAGATATGCTTTTCTGTATGTAAACTTAAATGAGACAAATTCCTTAAAAACACTTAAAGAGCATCTTTACTGTATATGACCTTATTTTTAGAATTCCTTGAGTTCCTGTGAATAAAGAGAGCTAATGACAGAGTAAAAATTGCATTTCGACATTGTATCAAACAATTTTGAGTTAATTTTAATCTTGTTCCATTGTTCTACTTGATCAGAGGCAACAAGAGGTCATGGGGTTTTCCTCAGGGGGTCCCAGAGCAAGTGCTCAGAAAGCAAAAGGGTGGGGGGAGGAGGCCCAAAGTTTGTAAAATTCCGGGAGTAGCAAGGAGTGGTAAAGACAGGCAGGAAATAGATTCATTGTTCCTGTAGTTACTTAGAAGGGTGTGCCGTGGTATCTGTTATAGGCCATAGGTATGACCTCTTACATCCTGTATGATTCCATGTAATATGATACAACCTACATGCTGCAGTAATGGATATACAGTGATGAAAAATTCACCATCTAGAACCCTTTAGCTAGTATTTCAGATGATGGTGAGAGGACAGTATTCACTGTTTAGACAGATCTCTGATATAAGATTACATTACAGTCAGTTCTAATGTTTGAAAAAGGACAAAGTAAATAAATCAGAAGTCTTACTTGTGCAGGACTGCAATCTCATTCTCGATGCTGTTTTCTTTGCCCTCTAATGCTTTCTTGGGGATACACTTTACAGCAACAAGTTTCTGGGTCCTCTTCTCCTCAGCCAGGACCACCTCAGAGAAAGCCCCCCTGGAACACAAACACAACACAAATGTTAGACAGTCACACCTGAATCCATTTATTACTACACACAGCCAGTCTTCTTTGAACAAGATGGTCACTGATGTTAAAGCAGACATATCATGCCTTTAAATCCTTCCTTTTTACATATAAATCATACAGTTGTGGTCTATATAAAGCGGAACTGCAATGCTGAAGACTGAATTCCTCATTATTATAGCTCCACAGGAACCTTTTCTGATGTGCTTCTGAGAGCAACTCGTTTTGGTGCGGTCTCTATAAATGCAAATGAGACACTTCATACCCCGCCCCCTCTCCAGGTTCCAGAGGTGACACTCGGTTCAACTCCACCCTGTTCGGCCATTTTTGTAGTTTCATAGAAGAGATATGATTATCTAGCGGCGCATAAACTTTTTATTCAGAGGTTATTTACAAAATGTCAACAACGGAAGACTTGTCCATCCAGCCTTACATGTTCGAGCCAGAGTCAGACCTGACGGAGCGAGATGAAAATGAAGATGATGAACCTAAAACGAGCACACAGCACTAACATATGAAGGCGTGCAACTGCTAATGCTAACAAAACAATGACAGGAACGTTATTTACAGCTTACCGAAGTGCTCTGTTCGTCGTCTCCAAAGATAGAAGGAATTGACCCCTCAGTCAGACGAAGTCTTTCAGCAAATCCTACTTTATACTGGCGGAGGTTGCTGAAGCAGTCATCCTTGAAGTGCTTCGCGCACACAAAAATGACCTTACCCACAGATGTGGGTACATTTCTGTGAAAAATAAAACTCAACCAGGCACTTTGAAAAGGTTCTGATGCTGGTAGATGTGTAATGAAGCGTGTGGGTTACTACATCCAACAACCGAACATTTTGACTTATCCTCTCGTAACTTCGGCATCCTTGAGCGTGGACTACAAAATCACAGCAAGAAATAAAAATGGTGGATTGCTCAAAGTGTTGGGCCTGGAGTTGATGTCCTAATTTGGCAGTTCCGCTGCAAATACTGTGACGTTATTGTTCAAAAAACGTAATAGAGAATAGAAAAATCGAAACAGATTGCAAAATATGACCAAAACAGAATATAAAGATATAAACGGAGCACCTGAAGAGATTAATTTGAACTTTTCTGTACTTCTAAACACTCTAAATATACAACAAAATGCATTTAAGGGCTAAAAAAGTGGATTTAGCGTGATATGTCCTCTTTAAATTGGAATTGTTCTGGGTCCAACCCTGTGAGCCTTTGGTCAGCTGATACCAGGTTCAGTTCATTTTTAAGTTTGATCCTCCATAAGTTGTGTTGAAGAGCTCACACTTGGTGGGAGTTTTGGCAGCATCATGATGAAATCTAAATATCTCAAAACAGATGCCGATCAGTTGACTGAATGTACAAGTAGGAATGTGTGTTATACAAGTAACACTGAATGTGATTTTAGCAGAGGTGGAAAGAGTACTGAAAATTTGTACTCAAGTGCAAGTATTGTTACATTGCTTAAATTGTACTCAATTACAAGTAAAAATACTGGTGTTAAAAAATACTTAAGTAAAAGTACAAAGTACGCTTCTCAAAAACTACTGAGTATTAATTACTTTTTAACAGATGGATGTTTTATTGCGTTGTCAATAGCAGGCATTCGATTCAGTTCACCTGTATAAAATATGAATAATTATAATCTTTAATACTAATCTTTGATTGTTTAGAAAAGAATGGTAAATTTGGTTAAACTTTGCAGATGTATTGCTATATTTCTTAAGTGTAAACCAATTTTGAATGGTCATTGCGAAAAATATATTTTTGTGTACATTATAAATTCTGTAATCTGTATACTATCTGTAAAAAGATTACCAACAGATGTATCAGTATCTAAATATTTTAACTCCCTTTTATCCGTATCAGCCTAAAAAAATCCAGTATTAGTCGGGCCCTAAAAAAATAATGCGAGCAAAATATATGTATACAGTATACTAAAACTAAATTAAGAAAATGGATCAAATACACAAAAAGCTAACAAATGAAAACAATCCATATTATGCTCTGTTAAAAAAAATCATATCAGGCAACATATGAGGCAATACTAATGGATTAAGATCCATGTCACTGTGATAGACCAATATCAGGCCAATGATATTGATCAACTGATACATCAGTCTAATGCAGTGGTCTGCAACCTTTATTCTCAAAGGAGCCATTTTGCCTCATCTCACCGAAAAAAAAACCTTCTCAATGTTTTTTTTAGTTGACGTATTTGTAATGCTACAAAAAAGTATGAGTAAAATTACAAACTTGAAAAAACTACTCATAAGTACCATAAAAATCTACTTAATTACAGAAACGTGAGTATTTGTAATTCATTACTTCCAGCCCTGTATTTTAGTCAAGTTTTTTTGCACTAACTTCAAACACTATTCAAGCTCCAGTATTATGCTATTTTCCACCCATCTCCATTTGTTGTAAGAACCCCAACAACATAGTAGTTGAGGTTTATTTTCCTAAACTTGCTTATTTTCTGGAGTTTTAGCTCTCTGAAAAGTCACTTTCATGACGGTTCTAAAAACAGGCTGTTTTGGGCTTTCATGCAAATGCACAAGTAGGCGGGTCAGTAGACACAGACTTCATGCCTCACTCTTGTAGAGGGAGATCAGTGATCACCGTAGGGATTGTCTCTTGCAATCCACACACTCTTGTTTTTATTTTCAGCCAAAAAAATTGCACATTACAGTAAAATACATGGCTAGTTAAGCGGTGAGTTCGACAAACGCTGCTCCACGGTGTGTGTTTATCACATCAGCAGCGGAGACAGTCATCTGTTTCAAACACTCACCAGAGCTGCCACTTCCTTTTCTTGTCATCCTCACATATTCTGACAACAGGAATAGTCCATTTAAGGTGATAATTATTTGTTTTGTCCAATCGCTGTATCGCATTGGGTCACAAATACGTCAGATCATGTCAAAGGCAAGGCAATGTAACAGCTACTAAAAGTGGAACTGATTGAGAGAGCTCACACTGTGGTTCGGATTATCTATATACAGTAGTGGATAATCTTTATACTGAACGTAAATATATTATCGGTTGATAAAGGAACTAGTGGTTAAGGTTGCAGGCTTGAAATCGTATAGTCACTGGTTTGAATCTCCCTGGTCCACCACTGTGGGATGTTGATCAATCCCTTATATTAACCCTAACTGCTCCCTGGGTGCTAAACCGTGGCTGCCTACTGCTCCTCAAGGAGAGAACAAATTTTGTGTATGTAGCTTTACATATATGACAATTAAGTATAATGTATATTCCATATCAAACCTCAGTGTTTGTTTTACCTGTGGGGTAGTTTGAAAGGGAGGAGCTCAAATTCTTATAGGGTAAGAAGAGAGAGGATTATCAGGAGGAGGAGTTTCCGCTAGGTGATGTCACAACGCAAGAATAATCCTCGCCCATTTGGAGCTGACTTTTTACAAAATGTGGAAGAACAAGGGAGGGAGGAAACATAACTTTTTCAACATTGGCCCTCTGAATGAGGCGAAAGGGATGTATATCAATGGAGCAAAACCATTCTAAAGTAATTATTTTCATAATATTGCCCCTTTAACCCTGATCTGTTTAGCATTAACACAGTTCTTGGTGGTAACAGGCTACAATAATTGTAAATTAATTCACATCTTGCCTGATGCCTTCTTAATTTGTCCCAACATTTTCTCTCCCTACCATGAAAAATTCCGACATGTACGTAAGTGAAACTTGAAGAGTCTCAGATGTTTCCCATGACCTCTTTAACTGTGAAGGCAGACATTTACACGATCTCTGGCAATGAGCCCAAAACATTTCAGCTTGGATCCTGAGTTGCATAATAACCACAAAGTTATGAGTTTGCACAACTGTCACACAGTGGAACAAAATGAGCACGAGAAAAATCGTGCATGAAACAAGAATAAATGTACATAAAACAACATTAATGCCCGTTAATGTGTCCCCGTTAGAAATAAAGGAATGGTGCCTTTAGTGACTGTCCAAAGAATGGGGTTTGCTTTGTTCTACCAATGCTTATATGGGTTTTCTACATGTACAACACTTCGACTTAAAAGTTCACTATATTTCATGTATAATGTCAAGGAAAGCATTTCAATGTTATCTTGTGCTTTAAGCATGATTTTGTGTTAAAGCAATATGCATTAATCACTTATTAAGTAATACATGTAATTTAGAAAGAATCATCTTTATTTTGGAATTGAATTGTATTGAAATACTCATTAATATTAATCATCTGTTTTTGAGGATTCCAGTTCACATGACAACACCCAAAATAAACACCCAAATTTACATTTACATACTCCTGTATTAGCCTCTCTGCATTGGCTTCCCATAAAATATGGAATAAAATTCAAGATTCTTCTTCTCACTTATAAAGCCCTAAATGGACAGGCACCAGTCTATCTCAAGGAGCTTGTAGTGCCATACAATCCCCCCAGAACACTACGCTCTCAAAATGCTGGCCTACTCGTTGTTCCATTTGTCTCTAGAAGTAGTATAGGAGGAAGAGCTTTCAGTTATCAGGCCCCACTTCTCTGGAACCATCTACCAACCACGGTTCGGGGGGCAGACACCCTCTCTACCTTTAAGGTTAGGCTCAAAACATTCCTCTTTGGTAAAGCTTTTAGTTAGGAACCAGCTCATAGCTCATAGTTAAGATGCAATAGGCATAGACTGCCGGGGGGGTCTGGCATGCTCGGTTGGAGAGAGGTTGGAGAGGGCGTTAAGAGAGAGGTCATTTAGGTTGGAGAGGGACCGGAGAGGGTCCCATTCCTCTCTCAAACACTCCCTCTATGTCTGCTTCTTCCCTTGTGTGTTTGCTCCTGCACTCCTTCTGGCTTTTGTCTTGCAGGTCCGTGGGATCCTCAGTGTGGAGTTACAGAGTCTCAACAACTCTGTCTCCACCCTTTCCTCTGCACACACCCAACACAGCATAACGTGGATGGCTGTTCATCATAGGAATGGGATCCACACAAGGTTCCTGCTGCTTAACAGAAGGTTTTCCTTGCCGCCATGATGAATTCATGTTGGGTGTGGGATACATATGTGTGTATATACGTATATATGCATATGTGTGTATCCATAAAATGAAGAGTCCGTCCTTAAGACTGCTCTACTGTAAAGTGTCTTGAGATACCATTGGTTATGATTTGGCGCTATACAAATAAAAGATTGATTGATTGATTGACATTTAAATCTCATTATTCATTCTGTTTTTAGTTGTACAGGCCATCTGAACATGCAATAAAAATAAATGGACTCTAGTTTCAAAACTCATTGGATATCTCAGCTCATCTGTGACCGTCAGCTTCCTGTTCCTTCCTGCCCGTCTCCTATCCTGTAACTGAGTTCTATGAGTTGAAAAATAAACAATAAATTCAGCAAATAAGGTGACCAAAAAACTTGGAGATAATTAAATATAATTTCTCAATTTAGAATTGATTATCAAATGCCAGATTTATGTGTACCAAAATATTAGAAATTGACTTTATAACATTTTTTTTTTACTAAACTCATATAAACTGAATTACGTTAATCTTAACTAAACTAAGCTATGATGGTTGAAGAGCTTAACTAACATAAAATAATCTAAGCTAACATAAAATGAGATAAATTAAACTCAGATGAACTAAAATAAGATAAACTAACCCAAAGTAAGATAGGATAAGCTAAGTTCAACTAAGCCAAAGTAAGATAAGCTAATGTTAAAAAAAAGACAAGCAAAGGTAATCTGGTCTAAGCTAAAATAGCATAAAATAAGATTAACTGAGCTAAACAAAGCCTAAAAGCTACGCTAAACTTCACAACCTTTTAATCGATTTAAACTTTTTTCCCCAAAAAAACGTTCAAGTTTTGTAATAATGTCCTGTGTATTAAATATGATACACTTGACTTTAAAATATATTATCACCATTCTTGATTCTTGAATTCACTGTTTTAAAACACTAAGGGGCAGATTCACTAAAGGTTTAGGGGTATTAAAACGTGTGTATACGTCACTCCACATGCTAATAAAGGGTACTAACCCCCAGGGAATTAGGAGTGCATGGCTGCTATAGGTCAGAATGCACCCACAATCCATTTAGCTCGTTTCCCTCTAATAAATATGTAAAATAGACGGAGCTCACAAGAGGAGCAAAACATGGGAGGAGGACATTCAAATAAATTAATGCAGTGGGCGCAGCGCAATTCATCAAATCTGGAACTGTTTGCGGTGATTGTTTTAGCACCGGAAAATAGTTAGACTGACAAGCATGTGCAAACACACGCAGAGATCATCGCTGCAGTAAATGTTGACACAAAACACGGTAGAGATGTAAAAAAAAAGGCTCCAGTGAACCTTTCTAGTATAAAAAAAATAATTCAAATAAAACGATAGTCAATATTAATAGCCACTGAATGAGTGTGAGTAAAGTTTGTGTGAGGGAGAGAAAAAGCTGCACATCCTTGGTGGTGTGGAGTCTGGTGTGTGTGTGACACACTATGGTGCAGAGATGATGCTGTGTGCAAAGCTGCATGGATGTTGTTGTTTTGACCAGTGTTTGGAATAACGGTGTTTAAAATAACGGCGTTATGTAACGGTGTTTGTTTTTCAGTAACGGGGTAATCTAACTAATTACTTTTTATGCTGTTACAACGCCGTTATCGTTACTGAATGTTAAATGCAGTGCGTTACATGCATTGATTGACTAAACTGTTATCCAAAAGTATCTCCGGCTTCTGACTCAGCTATTGTGAGGAGGCGGGTGAAAAACAAGGTGAGCGATTATGATTGGCTTAGGCGGCGTCATGTTTCATGGTAGCCAATCAGAGTCAGTGTTTTTACACATGTGCCAGCAAGAGGAGGCGGGTTAAAAACAAGGTGAGCGATTTTGATTGGCTAAGGCGACGTGCCAACACACACGCACGCACGCACAGCAGATTGGATGAAGCAGCAGAGATGGTGAGTGTGGAGCTGTCTGATGAAAAGTTGTCATTTTTAAGGCGCTACAAACACTACTTTATATTAATTGTGGTCAAAGGCAAGAACGTGCATGTGAAGTGTACAATATATCCAGGAAAGAAGACTTTGTTGACATCCGTTGTAAGCAACGACACACGCATCTAAAAAATGTGAGTTCTTTGACATATAGCAACTTTTTTTTTTTTTTTAATAGTAACGCAAATAGTTACTTTCCTTGGTAATGAGTTACTTTTATTATAGAGTAATTCAGTTACTAACGCAGTTACTTTTTTGAACAAGTAGTGAGTAACTATAACTAATTACTTTTTTAAAGTAACATTCCCAACACTGGTTTTGACACACTCTGGTGTTGTGTTGATGGAAGGAGCATCAGGCCAGAATCAGCTGATCGGATGCGTAATGGCAGTGATGGCACAATGTTCACATATGAGAATGTAGTGACACAGCACTACTCAGGACCTCAGACCTGCTGGATGATGGTCAGTAGATCGTCTTCAAATGGTGCAGACTGATTGACGGACTGTGTTGCTGCATTAACTCAGATCAATGACAGATCAATAGGATGGTTTCTGTCCAAATCTGTCTGATTTTCATGGACTGATTAGAGCAAACCACTTCTGCACGTGCACTAATCATTGCTACAGTCTTAGTGAATTCCTTGCAGCAGGTCAGGAAACTGCGTCACCAAAGGATTTAGGGACGCAACTGGTTTACCACCCTTTATTTCAGATCTTAGTGAATCTGCCCCTAAAGCTTTGTTTAGGTCAATAGTAGAGTTTAAAGTACTGTTACGGTACTCTATTCTCTACTGAGTGTTGTGTATCTGTTCCTTAGGTTTACCGAGTTTTCATTTCTCATTTCCATTTGAAATAATTGTTAAAAAAAAGCTTCTATTATTTAGCATATCTATTCATTTTGTGTCACCATAACTGGAATTCATGACTGAGCGAAAGCACTTCCTGCTTCAAATGGAAGATTGTGGCAGAACCAGCAAAACATTTTATGTCAATGCAGGTTTTAGTTTGCTTATCAGATCTTGCTCAAACTTCATGATTACTTACTGCCAGCAGTAATTCTTTTTAAATCAACTTTAGGTTAACCGCAATATTTGTTTTGGCGCAGTGTACTGTGCCAAAACAAATGCAAAGTATAATATATACAATTTGAATAAGGCTTTGTTTAAATGTATGCCTAGTCCTGACATTCAAAAATCCTTGTGGCTCAAACCTGTAGCATTGATGTTGAAATAGGGTTTCGGACTGAAAAGTGACAACGCCTTTTCAAATATAAAGTCACATTTGGTTCCTGCATCACTATCGAGACCGCATGTGTAGGTACACGGAAACCACAAACACCTTGATAGCAGCTCTACAGATATATTATCTGTCAAACAAAGAACAACTGCATGCTCAGACGGGTGAATCCACAAACAGACACAACATAGCTGTATACGACCGCATACGAAAATGTACTTCTCTGTACACTTCCTCTTAATACTTGACTTTCTGTAAAATAAAATAAAAATCAGAAACAGAAGGTTTTTTTAACCTATACTTCAACATAAAGGAATTCTAAAAAAGAAACGAGTCAATTACTAAACTGTACAACCATAACACTTGAAATAGATCACTTAGGGAATATATTTATATATTTTTGGATTGCTTACTCTTCATACTGTTCATCGTTACTTTTTTTTGGCTTTGAGAAGCATTCTGCAGGCTGAAATAATAAAAGCGCTGCCAAAGATCTACTTAAAATACCACCAAGAAATCAAACATGACTTATTAATTCCCGCATGCCAATCCAGTAAAAATGCCTTTACTTTGCATTGTATTTTTCATACACATAAAGACTACTAATCTAATCAGCAGCTCATGTGCCCAGTAAGTCATGTCATCACATGAATTTGAACCTGGACTATATTTAAACTTGTTTTCTGATAAAAACAGGATGGATTTGGTCCTTTCAATATTTGCAAATAAACTTGATACAGCAAAGTTTACTATAGCACTTCATTCTAACAGCAATAGTTGGTCATGAACATGTTATTATACAAAAGCAGAGAACTGCAAACACGCCTTTAAATAAAACAGTGACCTTATGGCCTGAATGTGCTCCCTGAAGCTCATATTTAAACATGGGAGTAAAACTGCCTCTGAGAGGCTGTTAACTTTGGAGGGAAGCTAGATGTGTTGTGGAAGCTGTCAGGGCTGCACATTCAACAGCTGGAAGCTTTACTTGACAGTCTCCATGGATCTATTGACAGTCAAAAGATCTCTGGAGAATGTCGCACAGAGGTTGATACAAACAATGGTTGACAGGAAGAAATTGGACTGGTCTTTGCCTACAAACTGTCAGCTTTATTGTTTTCCAACTTGTTACACAGGACAAACTTATAAATAGATGTTTTTGACTTCTAAACGAAACTCGTTTCTTAAACTTTTATAAAACACTTCCTCATATTGTTTAAAACAGGAAACATTATCTCTCAACAGTGGAGGGGATACTCTTTATTGCAACATCCCTTTTACTTCAGCATAATCCACCACTGCTGCCTTTGCATGACACCACTGTTCATATCTGTAGGTTAGAAAAGAAGTGAAATGTAGTGTTTAATGGAGGAAAAGTGAACAGAACTTGCTATGTATAGCATTTATTTCTAGTTCTGACTGGTCAATTTGTATTTTTATATTTTTAATGAATAAAAAACAAACAAAAACTGATGTTTCTTTCATTGCAGAACGTAGTGAATGTAGTTCCTTAAACTTTAAAACTTAAAAAAAAAAAAAAAAAAAAAAAAAAACTTTAAAACTTCAATTAGTAACATTTAGGCTACACTGTTTATCTATTAAAAAAGAGCACTGAAAGTACAGTATGTGGCATGCTTTCCTAACATTAAACTAAAATGTCCTCTAAGTACATGCTGAAACTACATAACTTCCTTTTGGAAATTCACTGATCACCAAACAACTTTGTTTACTGAGCTGTTTCCTGTTCCAAACAGGACATTCTTATCACTACCATGAGGTCTGACCTGAGTTTCAAGAAGGATATACACAGACACACCCGCAGTCACACAAAGACTCAATGGACAGGTATTAACCACTAAACCTTTGATAAAGAGAGCTATCGAAAGGGATACTTAACACAAACAAAGATAGAAGTACACAAATTCAGTTGGTGAAATGTACACTAGTGTTAGTTTCAAACAGTTCAAATATTTGAACAAATGATGTATCGAAACAATTCACCTCCTTAGAAAGTGTGGACCAGGAGCTAATTTTTGTATACAGACAAAATACATGTCCTGTTACTTCCTTCCCTTTTCATAAACTGCCTTCTGTCTCTGAGAGCTGCTTGGTGACTCTTTTAGTCATGATGTTTAGATGATGGAGCAGATAAAATTGTCATATGATAGTGAACTGTCTGCCTTTTGAGCATCATCCATTGAAATGTCATGTAAACTAACAACTACGTATGTTATGAACTATTCTTTAGTAAAGTGCTAATTTGACTACTGCTGCACACAGCTACACAGTGGACCAGGGCTTACCTACCTACCCTAATTACTCCTGCTCTAGAATTGATTCAAATATGTAATCGGTTTTCTGTCACCACATAAAATATTTGACATGTTCTTGCCTTGTCATGTAACCTGTGTCTCCTCTGTGGAAAAAGCCTAAGTTCTAAGAGTCCTGGAGGATCACTGTGTTTTTCCACAAACATGCAACACACCAAACACCACATGGGGAATGGGAGGTGGGGGTTTCATTAACCTACACACACTCATGAATTAGCAAGGGAAATAAATTGGGCTGGGAAATGAGGAGGGAAAACATCTAAGCCTATCACAAACATCAGAAGTTCCTTGTGTGTAGAGAGAACAAGTATGCATCGGACTACACCTAAATACTAATAAGAGTCTGCCTCCTAAGAATTGACATGCTGTATGCAAGTTTCATTGTTAAAAAAAAGGAAAAGAAAAAAAACCCTTAGTGGTAATTCATTGCAAAAATCAACTTCTAAACACTTTAATTTCCATTTCAAATAATAATCTATAAAAATGACTAAGGCATTAAACAGACAGGAAATGATATAATCGACAAAGAGTTTGAACGCCACTGAAACAAGTGACTTGTAAAAGCACTACAGTTAAAGGTGGAGTCTGCAATCCTTTACAGATTCACATTTTGCTATACTGGGTGAAATGGTCCTTCCATCCTGAGAGTAGTCAATACATATTCAGAAAAAGGATGAAAAGAATCAGACTTCTGTAGCAGCACAAACCCAGTAAAACCTCTCACCAATCCTTTTAATTTTTTCTGAATGGAAAGAACCAATCTCTCAATAAACAAAAGAGGTTTACATTGACTTTTTTTAAGTTTTACTGATTGTTAGAGCAGGGGCGGATCTACCGGGGTGGCATAGGGTGGCAGATGCCACCCCAAAACAAAGCCTTGTCCCCCTGCTGCCACCCTAATTTGTACACACGGGCACGGAACTATACGGCCGCGGTCCACCGACCGGTAATGCCCCGCTGCCGCTTCCTGACTGCGGAGCCAACGTTCTAAAACACCAACGAAAAAGGCACGGAAGTATCACGGAAATGCGTTGTTTACATTGGCACACGAGAGGGAAGAGGTAAAAACATAGCTGCCAACACTTACACATTTGCCGTGGGCAGTGAGCACACATTTGTATCAGAAAAAAAGTCACATTCCAAAATGGAGTAACAGCCCTGGACTCTCTCTCCCCTCCCTCCCTCCCTCTGTGACTGATGTTCCACTGCCTTCAGACATCGGTGAGTGTTTGTGCACATGCAAGTTTTGCGTTTGAGTGCGTTTTGTGCAATGCAGCTTGTGTGTTCACAGATTGTGTAGGTTTGAGTGTGTGTGAGGCAATGTGCACTAACGTGAGTGTGTCCTATGTGTGCTGAATGTACCCAAGTTTGGGGAGCATATTTATATGTGGCATCATAATCCCTGTACCCTTCGTTTTTTGGTTATTCTGTTTTAAAACCAAATCAAAAAAACAAATAAACGGTGTGGTTATTTTTATTTTACACAAATTCATCACATGCCCCTTAAAATAAGTTTTTATACTTAGTTATATAACAGTGTGGTACCATTAACATGTCAATGTTAAAATAATAATAGTAATAACAACATGCCAGTGACACTTTTTCCCCCATCTGCTTACAGTTTGTTACAGTGAAAACAATTTAAAGCCATATTTTTTTTTTTAAATTAAAAACATATTGCACCGTAGTAATTTAAATAAAACTACTAGACACTTTTTTTATCACTCACACAATTCCAAGTCTTACAAGTAGTTAAATGTTACAGAGTGGTTCTTCAATGTGATGGATGTGACAAATATTCTGTTTATTTTCATGGAGAGAAGCTGTTTTTCTGTGTGGATGTTAGTCTCCAATCCAGTAAATATTAACAGTGTCAAGCTATTGGCTAGGACAGGGGTCTGCAACCTGCCGCTGTGGAGCCTCATGTGGCTCTTTGACTCTTTTTGTGATGGCTCCCTATAGTTCTCAAAAATATATTAAAATAAGGAATTGTTATTTCTTACAGTGGGTATTGATGAATAATGACATTAACTTAAAATATAACTATGATAAAACCATTTTTAACCTAAAAATAAATCTTATTGTGCAATAACTCTGCCACCCTCCTACTTCACCTCCTGCAACATCTACAGACCATCAACTTTTCTTGCACCTGTGGCTAACCTTAAGTTTTAAATCCCTTGTAATAAAACTAAACTAACAAAAAGGCTATTGTGAAAGAAAATAGATATTTTGTGTGTGTTAAAAGTTTTATTTACAGTAACTGCCAACATGTTGGCTTTATATGCATGCTTGATATGTTGCAATAAATTAGCAATTAGCATGTGATCATGTGTTGTCTAATTCAAGTTATTTTTTGTAGCCCTTCAAATACATTAACTCAAAATGTTGTTCATGTAACATTATCAGATATACAGTAATTGTAACTGTATAGAATTTTACACACACTATTGTTTTATTTGAGAAAGTATTTTTTCGGCTCCGGAAGGACTTTAATCCAAGTGAGATTAGACAAAATGGCTCCTTTAAGAGTAAAGGTTGCAGACTGCTGGGCTTTAGGAGGTTCATGTCCATTCACTTCTGTGCGTCTAAAAATCAATGTCTGTCAAAGAAAACATGGCGAAGATACTTTGTGAATCTCACAGAAATGAAGGGGATATAATCATTGCGCTTGTTAAGCAGCTGATATGTGTCCATGTTTATAAAACTAGCACTGAAATTAGTATTTTCTGCATACATTTTGTTTTTAACGATTTAACGTTAATTTGCACAAACATTAACAATGACGTGAAGCAACATGTATCAGGCATTCCTTAAAGACTTAAACAAAACACAAGGATATGTGACTAGTTGTGGTCAGTGTGTGTTAAGAGTCACTGTTGCAGTGGTTCTTCTTAACTGCAAATATTGCACAGGCTCATTTTAAGCATGCCATAAAACTGCATTCAGACTTCTTATACTGTGCTGAATACACGTGGCTGTCATTCAAGTTAAATTGATTGACAATGTTTTGTAATTCCTGTGAAATGAATTCAGTGCAGTAGATAAATTCTGAATTTTTTCAGTCACAGTTATCTTGATGTATCGTGGATTAATTTTCCTGCAATATATTGATTATCGCGATAATATTGTTATCACGGGCACCTGACGATACCCGGCCCTATAATTCAGTATGCTTTATGTACTTATGTATCTGCTATATGTTGTCACCTCTAAAAAATTCCTGCCCCCCTCTTGCCACCCCAATGATTTTTTCCTGTGTTGGAGCAACCCAAAAGAGCACAAGTTGTCATTTTGACTGAAAAAGCTTCTAAATGATCCTAAATGCTTCACCTCCCATTAAACTCAATGGACTAAAAGGGGCTTATCATGTCAACATAATTTCAACATGGCAGCACACAGGGTAAAGTAGTCCCAGTTTTAAAAGTTAATCAAACAAATATGGTGCAAAATGTGTTTTGTTATGCATAGATCTTCTAATAAGGACATTTCAAAGGTTTTAGGCCACATTTGTAAAAACAGTGGAGGATCCCTTTAAAGGGTACCTGCATTGAATTTGAATTTAAAGCTCCATCAAAAGATTGTTCCTTGTCTTTTTGTCTGTGCTGTTATTCTTTTACACATGTTACACAGTAAATAGTTCTTTGAGTGGGGGCTGACCTTCTTCCACTATCTTGACACTGCTATTTACTTGCTTCATTCAAATGACATGCTAACTGTCCTGCTGAGAAGTTTGTCAAGAAAATCTATTAACAGATGAGAAAATGGGAAATTGTGTAAGTGTCATACAGACACAGTGATGGACCATCTGCTCTAGTGAGAGCTGATAGACACCCAACTGTGATAGTGGCCTGTAAACATAAAGTCTTTATTCCCTGAGCTTTCCAAATCACCACAACCAGTCACTTTGGATGGTGTATGTCTGCAAAAAGGACAACAATTTTGTTTGTAAAAATTACTGTATATTGAAAGAATTTACACACACAGTGGGAAGAAAAGGTCACAACCCTGGTAAAATTGGCTGCTGCTGTTCATATTTCTCCTGAGGTGCATATTTTGCCTTGTTGTTTCTCTTTGTCTTGCAAGGTGTCTCTTTACTTCTGTGGTGACATCATTTCTAAATGTAGATCTTTTAATAGCACAGACTGCTCCAGTTTTGGCAAAGAAAACATCATATTTGACCACTTGCACCCCTTTTCATACCTGTATTATCCTACGTCTGCTGTATCTTATCTCTTCTGACACTAGGTGTAATGTGGATGATCAGGACAGCAGTCTGTTACAGGGCCAACACTGAGACAGACATACACAAGAACACACAAGCACACACCCATTGCCAAGGTGGAGGTTCTACAGTAACTATACCAAGCGCAAGAGAGAAGAGGACATGCTAAATCTAAACAGAGAGCTACTAGCACCCTCAAAAGTTTAGTACTGTCTTCTTGCTGTGAGGCTTTAGAAGTCGGCAGAAGCAAGATGAAATGTTAATGATTCTGATTTATAATCATTGTGCTGCACCATAAAGTAATTTACAGCAACACAGTCAAACACACAGTGAGAGCAGCATGGCTGTGACATGGAATCTCAAACATTTATTTACATTTCCTACTTTACTGTTGTTTCTGTTCATCTGAAATGGTTTACATTTTAACATCTGCTGTGAGAGCTTGGGACTGTTAGAATGAGTTTAGAATTTGTAAATGCAAACAACCATAAATTGAAGAATGCCTTAGTGTGCTGACCTGTATTATGACATGTGAAACAGGGAGTACGTGTGACATGGTTGCTCTGGATTGTCAACAAACAATGAGCCGACACGGCTTGGTAGCAAATGATATCTCCTGCAAAGAGAAGTGTTCCTTATATCTTTACACCACTTCATTTAAGTGTTGCATTGTTCAACTTTCCATTAGTTGGGTGACCCTGTGATCAACAACTTTACTGCTAAAACACTATATCAGATAAAATATTTATCAAAGTAAAAGGGCTTGTTTTATTCAGCAAAACTTGAACATAGAAAGCTTTCGGGAGGTTGTTCTTACTACCTGCACAAATCAATAAATCAACTATAATTTCATTTGCTCGAAAAAAATAAATAAATATGTAAAATGTTGAAATTGCAGTTCAAAACTTCTCAAAACACTATCTTTTTGACATTTTCATGTGAGAGTTTTGCACATTACATTGTGGGATGTGGAGTCCCGTAGATGGATAAATAGAAGTGTTTTTACTTGATTCTTTTCTTGATTTCTTGTGTTTCTTCGCCAGACAAGGAGGACAGTGATTGGCTTGACACCATTTTTATTCAAGTTTGTCCCAGTAGTGCCCGTGATATCACCTCACTCTCCAAGAAATTAAATTTCTGCTGATTTGGATGTTTTTTGTGTAAGCCCTAAAATAAACATCCACCATTGTTTTGCCATTTCACCATTCTCATGAAAACACCAGAAATGTGGTGGGAAGTCACTTTAGCAGTGTTTTTGGGAGCATGCACAGGAAATTAAGTTACGAATGAAGGGAAAACACTTGTGCATTTGTCTACGGGACTCCACATCCCACAAGACAATGTGCAAAACTTTTCCAACAATGGGAGGAATGAGGAAATGATCTTCAATTTATTCATCTATGAGGCCTTACAGTTTTCATCTAATAAAAGAGTTTGGTCTCCAGCAGCTTTAGAATGCATCAGGATTAAAACAATATCACTGATCGTGATCACAAATGTCACCAATGTTACTGTAGGGACTTGGGAGTAGGACTTCAAATAAGAGTTATGCACAATTACTTATTTAAAAATGAACTTTAAAAAATGAGTTCAAGAAGAGATTCTTTTTATAGTTGAGATTAATTTTCCAAATGTATGGATCTTTCATTTTACATTAAATGTAAATGACTAAAGGTATATATGAAGGTTAAAATTGCTTAGCGAAATAAGCATTTTGCAGAGTTTGTCACACACAAAAAAGTGAGTCGTTGACCTGTATTGTTCGTTCGTGAAATCACAGCTTGAAAAATGGTATTTGTCAAGCCTCTAAATCACTACAACAACAGGAGCTTTATTCTCTATTTAACAGAATCTACAAACCATCTTTCCAAAGTTCAAAGTCCACTCACTGACACTTTGTAGAACTCATATTTAAAAAAAATGACTTAACTTAACTAAATTATAAAGTGGATGGTGATTTAACCAGAAAGCACAATGTGTTTTCCCAGAGAAAAGAAGGGAAAAGTCTGTCCAAGCCAGATTTCTGATACAAGGAAGAAGAAAGTAAAGCTAATAGGGGATTAGAACAATGGAGAGAAACTGTGGGAAGAGGACAGTGTATTAAAAAATGGTAAGAAGGATATAATGCTCTGAGCAGATGGAGATGGAATAGTGTGTGCGCGCATTTGTTTACTTGCAGTGTGTGTGTGCGTGTGTATTCCAGGAACAGGAGGCTATGCCATGCTGAGCTGTGCTGTGCTGAGACACAGAGTTCTGTTCAAAATAGGTCAGGACAGGGTTGAAGGGCAGACAACACCAGAAGCAGAGGCATGACTTAGAAGGTAAATCTTCAAGGTTGTCATTTCTTTCAAGGGAGTCCCAACCTGGGAATGAATGCTTTTGAATGTAAGTGTCTGGTTTGTATAACAAATTCGGCCTAAAATTGACAACAGTGTAAATGAATGCAATTGTCTGTGGGCCTAATCCAGTGCTGAGAGAAATATAAAGCAAGTGAAGCAAAAGGGCAGAAGACTTTGTCACAACCTTTATTTAATGACTGCTCTATGCTGGTGAGCAGCTGAGACAGTATCACAAGGTTAAATAAAGTAGCACAACACACTGTATCATTGCAAATCCCAGTCTGGCCTCTTCTATTCAGTTTAGCTATTATGACACTTTTTGACAAGGGCAATATTAATAGTGAAATGCAATATACTCAAAGAAAAAAACAACAACCTAATGCTATTATTATAAATGGTAAAGCCCACGAATGTCTCTGGGCCAAATCCTTGCAGAAAGATTGAGATAATATGAGATTAAAGGGAGATTTAAAAAAAAAACCTGGATTTGTAGAGGGAGTCAAGCACAAGAGTACAGAGAGATAAATATGGCAGTTAATATGAGGAAGAGAGTCAGCGGTAGGACAGAGACAAGGAAGGAAAGTGCTGAGCCTGACACGCAAATGAAAAATAGATGACGTATAGTGGCTCTCACGCAGGGATCTGCTCCCCTAAGGTGACTGTATCTGTTCTGTTTTGAAGTCATTGCATTCAAACTCAAAATAAAAGCACTGGAAAAGGAACAGAAGTGTCTGCCATCAAGCTCTGTTTATTTCCCATCTCTAGTTCACAATTAAGTGTGTTTTGCAATATATAGTATAGATTGTTTTGCAAAAAAATAAATAAATAAAAAATAAAAAATCTTTAAAATGGCATAACAGCAGTAAAAAGAAAATATTTAGTTCTAAAGTCTCTACTGCATAATTAAAGTCGAGAGACAAATCTGATATGTCACTCAGCTGGCAAACAAACACACACACAAAGACACACAAACACACCAATTAGAGTGGAATTATTAAACCAATTTGTCTAAGAGCTCTTAAAGAAAGTGGCAAATCAGAGCTGAGACCTGTGTAATTTAGCCAAGAGGTATGAGTGTAAGAGAGTAAGTGGAACAAAATGTTCCTCTTTTCAAAAGTGTATCATGATCACAATCTTTGCATCACAAAAAGACACAAAAATGCATGAGATGCAAGAAACATGAAACAGCAGTAATATCAACATAAAAACTGTTAATTGGAAAGATTTCCCTCGTTGCTGTTATGACCAAAAGCCAGAGAGACCTTTGCTTTGTAAGAATGGAGGAGGAGTGATGACGAGATACTTGGTTTATTAACAGAAGTGGGAAGTGAGAGGCCAGAGGGAGGCTTTAGAGGCCAATTGTGGTGAGCAAAGTAGTGTGGACAGTAATAACGAAACTGTTACTACTTTCTATTGTAACGACATGTCAACATGAAACCACAGCTTGCTGAAGCTGAACCACACGCGACCACCACTCTGTGCCTGGTTTTTCTCTCATACTTTGTGCCCAAACACCACTCCTTCCAAATCAATGGTAGCCAATAGCTGATCATTCAGCCAGAGCAGGGCAAGGGTTACTGGGTAATCATTCAGAGTGACTGGCACAGACGGGAAGGGGTCAATCCATCAGCTGTACCGATTTTAGATGGTTCCACTTTGCCTTCCCAACTATAAGCATTCACACCTTTTAAAGCCCTGTTGGTTGCAATTGCATTTGTTTCTGCAATGCATCCAAGGCTGATAATGCCAAGAATGATGTCATCAGCATGAGAGCATCTGCAACCATTTAAATGTCTAAAAAGAAAAAGTAGTTTGTTGTCAGAAAAACAATCTCAACACCCACAGTGGAGTGTGGGGGGGGAAAAGAAACCTCTTGCCAATGAAAAAAATGGGTTTGAAAAAAAATTACTTGGAAAGAAATAAAGCAAAAACATGAAGGACTACGTTAAAATGATCCGAACACATTGTTTGCAAAACATCAATAACAGTTTTTCCAATGGAAGAACAGAACAGTGAATCTAAAAATAGACGGATATGAGTCATTTTAGTTGTACGAGAGCAAGACAGCGCAAAAAGCAAACAAGCTTAAAGGAAAGAGCAGTAATGTGGAACAAAGTCAATCTTTCAAAGCCAAAAAAAGAATGAAAGAATTATTTACTTTCTGCATATGCAAAAAAAATAGACATACGTAGTTTTTGAAAAAACGATTAAAACCATATTTAATCCAGACTACTGACAGTGACCCTGAAAGAGATTTCTGATGTGGTCTTTAAACTGCCTGTGTCCCATCATCCCAGTGTAATGAACACTCTAATTTCAGAAAATCAAAGGACAGCAGGACACACTGGAATCCCCTTTGAACAGTGAGCACAGTGTGAACCTAGGAGAACGCAAGCAGGCGACAGGCTAACTAGACGACAAAATTAGAATTCTGGATATGAATTAATTTTTTCTGTTGGTTTAGTAAAAGCAAACAAAAACAAAAAGAAAAGAAGGTCAAGGATAGATTAACACGAGCAATAAAATTAAAAATAGAAGGTGGGAGAGGATTAGAGTTAATTGCAGTGAAACTACTGTCGCCTGTTGGTGCAGTATTAATCCCCATCTGTTTTGATTACCCGAACTTGCTGCTGCATCTGTGGATAATCAGGGCAGTAAATATTTGAAGTATGGTAGTAGCTTGGACAGACTTTGTATGAGAATGTATGAATGAAAAGTCAACTTCAATAAATTACCTCTACTGTTTTACATGTAATTGAGATGTGCTGTTGGAGTGTGATGATTAGCTGACCAAAAACTGTTAACAATGTCTTTATTGAGAAACTATCAGAGGACAAGGCTTCAAAAACATGACTACATTTATAGATCAAGGTGTACAAAAGAAAAGGCAAGTTCTTCTCCTGCTCAATGCCCACGGTGGTGAATTATTAATAGCAAATCAAAAAACTTTGTTTCCATAGTGACTGTTTGAGAGTTCATTATGGAAAGTGTCTCCTGTTGTTACCAAGACAACAATCCAGCAACAGCAAATGAATGTGGCACACAGCTGAGTGATGCTGTGAGCCAGTGATCTCTACACAAACAGCAGCCTCAAACTAGAGGCAGGTGTAAAACTGAAAGCGTGGAAATGAGGGTGCATAAAGAGGGAATCCATTTTAATAGTTGATACAGTAGAGTTTAGTTGGGAAATGTTGCTGGAATATGTACAGTTTAAAATCCAAATTTCCTAAAAGGGAAAATAAAAAGTGCAGTAAATCAGGGTTGAAATCATATCATCGTTGATATATAGATATATCAATGATATCTATATATCAATATATATACTGTACATATCTCGTTGTTTGGCCTCATTTTGCTTTAACAAAGAACAATTGTCTATTTCTAGGGCAAAGTTAAATGGAACCTTTAGTAAATAATATTTACAAGCCCTGTCAAAAGATCCAGAAGAAGAAAGAAAAAACCCAGTCAACCGGCAGACACGGTGGCCGCCATTTTGTTCACATCAGATGCCGGTAGTAATCTATAGCTGCTAGTGGCTCTGCAACGCCACCTTCTCTTGTTAATTTTTCACCTCTAAATTGCTTCAATGTTCTTCCAGACTCATCCTCCGTTCAGTCCACTCTATCCTACTCACAGCGCGATCTCCAACACACATCCTCGTGTTGTCCGTCGTAATGAATAAAACAATATTAATGAAAATTTATATAGAAGCACTACATAAACATAAATTTAAAAAAAATGTAAGAAATCATTTAGCTAATGTAAACACTACATCAAAATCAAAGACTTTACAGTCACATTTGGTTAGACATAGCTGCTCCCCATGGATTGTAGTTTAATGTATAAAATAGTGCAAAAAAGTACTTTAAATGTGTGGCCGTTTTTTCAAATAAATGTGCACATACTTATTTAATAGCAATAAATTAAACACATTTTATGTTATAGATATTTCCACTTTTATTTAACAGTGCCCTTTTGATATACAATTGTCACAAAAGACAAAGTACCTGTAATTGG
This sequence comes from Gouania willdenowi, assembly GCF_900634775.1. Classification (NCBI taxonomy): domain Eukaryota; kingdom Metazoa; phylum Chordata; class Actinopteri; order Blenniiformes; family Gobiesocidae; genus Gouania; species Gouania willdenowi. The sequence goes on along the minus strand of NC_041048.1, from coordinate 28,465,271 downwards.
TTTACTTTGCATCAGGTTTATTAGGTTAAGAAGATGTTTATTTATCTACAAACCAATGAGAGAACAAAGCAAAGAAAGATTTAATCAACTCAGTCCAGTTTTCTTCAAGGCATCAGTTGTTTTTCACACAACTCAATCCTGGAAAAACAAGGATGTGGGTGTATGTAAAAAGGGCTATGACACCTTGAATAAACATCCTGTCTTATGACTGTCTGAAACTGTTATGAAAGATGATACAACAAACAAAATGTTCATGTGTTTAACTATTAAAATAAAAACATAGTGTTCTACTGAAGTTGGTATCACTTGGACCGACACAATTGAAACATGGCCACTTGTGTCCCAATAGAATAGAAAAAAAGACTCTTTAGACAGGGAGACAAAGTCAGCACCAATAGAACCTTTGGAGGTTTTGTGCAAGAGGTCGTTTTAGAACTGACTTGACGATACTGGATCTGAACTGGTGTTTATCTTCATGAACAGCGTAAGCTGGGCCACAGACTGAGCTTTGGGAATGAAGCGAATGAAAGATGGCACAACAAATGAGACACATACACACTAGCACTATCCAAAACCTGGAAGGTAGGCATCACGTTGGTAATAAGATTATCATTTACCTACAAGAAAGACAACAGCGGTCCATATGTGGCATTACTCTGTGACCACTTTACCTCTGTAAGCATGAGAAAGTTTAAAGCTGTAGGATGTACTGAACAGTTTTTTGGTGTCATTTTGTCAAAAATACATAATACCCTTTCAGCATATTGTAATTCAAAGTGTTCTGAAAGGACATTGGACCTCTGCTCCTTCTCTTGACTCTGTATTCAAGCTTTATTAATCAAGGTGTGGGACGCTCTTGTTTTCAGCCAATCACAGACCTTATTACAAAAAAAGTGCTCCATGAGCTGTTTTGGGCATTACTATTGGCTGCCTGACAAAAATAAATGCGGATTCACGTCCTATCGGAATTGATTGTGCAATGGTGGGTGTTTTGGCAGGAAAAGTCCCTATCGTGGCAATAGGCACAACAGCTGAAATGGCAAAGCATGCCAAAAAAAGGAAAACTGACGGAGAAGCAAGAGAGAGAGTGATAACAGACGGAATACGTAAATTTTAGACAAGCATATTCAAGGTGGAGAGAACATTCACTGTGTGCACCATTGATGTATGGCTGTGAAATTAAGCAACCTCTAAAATGTTAAGCTGTGCCCTTTTTTAACAAACATGTGGACACAACAAATGTACTCCAACAATACATTTCACAGTTAGAGACATTATTGTTACTGGTGCTAGTTTAAATTACGCAGATATATTAAAGAAAAGAAATGCATTTACTTTCTTTAAACAGTAGTATATTGTAAGGGTGGGGGGAAAAAATTGATTTTACGATTTATCACAATTTTTTGGGTACCGATTTCAATAATCAATTCTGCTTCCCAGTATCGACCACTGGGTGGTGGTAATGCACCAACAAGTGAGTGCAAACACGAGGAAGACTTGCAGCACAAAGAAGAGTTGCAGAAGAGCAGCTGGGACTTCCCTTTAGCAAACAAACCAACCAACAACTGTGATTAAACCTGCACCTGTACCATTTAAATCAACTGTATGGACATACTTTTGATTGATTCCGTGGCAAATGGATTTAGACATGACCAAAGCTGTATTAAACTCTGCAGCGTATTGTGTAACACAAACATTACTGCTCATCTTGTTCGTCACCATTCGGAAATAAAGCTAAAGCAAGCAAGATAAGACACCCGGTGTCACGGTCTGTGTTCACATCGTACTGAGTTCCTCTTAAAATCTCAGTACGTGACTGCTACATACTGAGATGTACCCGTACTGGGTTATACTGATTTTAAAAAATAGTTACATTAGGTTAAGTGTTTTTTACTGCAATGGACATTATAATCATGTTTTTTTGGAAAATAAATTATTTATTTTCGTAAAAAGCTCCTTCTTGTCGGTGTCTGGTGATGGCGTGCCCTTCACCATGAAGAAGATTAACTTGTCTATCATTTCTTTGTGGCATTGGAACCTCTCCTGCCTCGTATATTGAGCAGTTGTACATTTTTGTACAAGAAAAGGAGCCATTCAGCACTCGTTAAATAACATTAGCATTGAACCTTAGCTTTGAAATTAAATTTTTTATCTCAGCATGGCGGAAGTAGAAAAAAGCTAAGCGGAAGTAACATAAATTCATTTTCCGGTAGTGCACATGCTCATAACTGATCTCAGACTGATGTGAACTCAGACCGTGACACGGGCAGCAAACCAACAGACCCTGGATGGGATATTTAATAAACTTGTCCAGGTAATGAAGCCAGTCAAGGTATCTACGTGCGTCATGTCAGATGAGGTGTACAACAACTCTGTCCATCATAGCACCGCTCCTCCAAGCTACACATACATGCCAAAAGGATGACCATCAGCATTTCTAATAAGTTCAAATTTACCATTTTTAGACGGGACAAAATGTGTTACATTTCATTATATTCTATCCTTGCTGTCCATTCCTTTTCTTGGAAGGATGGTGGCTGCTGCATCGTGGAGCAAATCAGCTGTGTGCCTCGGTGCGCACGTTAGCTGCAGCTTGTGAAATGAAACTCTGACAGACATCAGACTTCTGTCCACACTGGTCAACTATTTTAACACTGTCCAACGTAAAGCCACAGTTTGAACACACTACAGAGTAAATAACAAGTCTAACATTGATGACAGATGATGATGTTGATGTTGATGATGATGATGACGACGACTAATGTGCGTTGATCATTTCTGAATGTAAGAAGTTAATAAAATCAGGCTTTCCACACAAACAAATGTAATTCTGTAGTTAGTATGAGGAGGAAAAGACATATTTTAACTGTGGCCCGGACAGAAAAATGAGGCCAATCTTCACACAGCAATACATTGTGACTTCTCTTTTAGAGCAGTTTAACTACCAGCATGTTGACCAGCTCCTGTTACACAAAAACCTAGACACTCCAAAGCACTAGCTAGATGAACATTAAAAGTTTCAGTTGATTAACTGTTTACCTCTCTGATGGGGGTTTTATTTTTGATTATTTCAGTACATATAATAATAAATCACTGAATAAATAATGATAAATCAGTAAATGACTGAATATGATGTGATGTGCATTGGTTTTTGGAACTGTGACATATTTCTAGAAGTTTAGGATTCAAATGTGTTTGGATAAGGAAAAAATCGTGATAATTGTAACTGTAATGGTCACTGTAGAATCACAATACTTGTAAAACCAACAACCAAGAATCTGGATTAAAATCGAATCGGGACAAAAGGGTATCATCCCAGCCCTAGTAGATTAATCATCAAAACTGACACACAAGTTTTAACCATCAGTAATGACACACTTACGTTCCAAGAATCTCTTTGAAGTCATATTTCTCCTTCACATCTGTGGTCTTCTTTTTCCAGGAATGGCACTCTTCACCCAGTGGCATTTTCGTGTTATGGCGGTCAGAAACAATACTAGTAAGGAAAAGGAAGAGAGGCAGGAGCATCCATTATTATTCGGGAATAATGACATTAATAAAGCTAATTAAGTTTGTCAATAATACATTTTCATTGAAGACTTTTAAAAGGATTGCAAAAGCAAGTTTATACAAAGAAAGCTAGCCTAACTGGGAAAAGACCAGTGCTCTGACTATTTTGAAAGAGCTGAGGTTTGCATTTGGTGGTATTTTCTGCAGATGACTAGCAAATAAAAGACGACTGGTAATTAGAAATAAAATAGCTCCATCCTGTTTCATTAAACAATTAAAACTTGGCGTAAATTGGTAAAATTTGCATGATTCCAAGAATTGTTACATTTCTATTTTAAACACAAGAAATACTACAGGTGGTAAGCTCTTGTTCGACCATCAAATGCATGTGTCCCAGTTAAGTGTAGTCTGTAAAAACACTTTCTTCTCACATTTGTAAATACAGTATAATTATGTACTGTCTAATGGAGAATGACAACTACATAAAGTCCACATCTGGCCTGGTCCCAGTTAGATACCACATGGTTCGTGTTGTTTATAATACTCTAGTATTCACAGCTTCTGATCAACAGCTTACGACAATGATTAGCTCTGAAGCTGGAAGTACTTTCATCCTTGACGACTTCAATTTCAATTTCAACATGTTTTTTTTTTAAATTAGTAATTATTTTAAATTATTATTTTTTATCATGTTTGGGTTACAGTATGCCTTGGTTTTATTAGAATTTTTAACTCAGCTGCAGTGAAAATTAGGGTAATTTAACTTCCATCTCCTCTCCAGAATAAATAAAAGTTTAATAATCAATTAATGGAAAAAATATGTTCATAATTAAACTACACCTAATAATGCTGCTTGTTGTATTAATACATCATAAGCATAAACAGAGCTGCAATGTCTCCTTCTCCTTCTTCTTCTTCTTCTTCTTCTTCTTCATAGCACCAGCTTTGCTTCTATTGGTATTAACTTGGGTAAGAAATCCTAACAAGTAAGAGCATGAATGACAAAAATAGCTTGATCATATCAGCATGTTTCCCTCCTCTGGGTTCTGCTGTCTGGCTGCCTACTTCACAGTCTATGATATAACATTTTATTATCTTCTGTCTAAATGTTGTATATAATAAAGAATATCAGTCGACATAGTTTGGGTTTGATCTGTAAATAGAAAAATGTGTTTGTGGATTGATGATCTGTATACGGGGGAGGGACAGGGTTAATGTAAAATGAATGTCAGTAGGCTTTAGCCTTCACAGGCTGCAGTGTGACATTTGGTACTCGCTTACAAAAAGACACACCCTCGTGTGGCTGTCTTGCCACCTTTACTGCATCAAATGACTGTCTTATACTTGTAACCATGGTGATAGCTAGAAAAGTAAATAAAATAATTACACCTAACAGAACATAAAAAAACAGATCATCCTTATGTTTTGAATGTGTACAGTATTTCAAGGAACAATAGAGTTGTATCTGAATTTGACTTATTTAATTGATTACTGTTCTACATATGTTATGAATGGTATTCACAGCGCTTCACTTTTCCCACATTTCATCATGTTACAGCCTTATTCCAAAAGGGATTAAATTCACTTTTTTCCTCAAAATTCTACACATAATACCCCATAATAACAACTAAAAAACATTTGTTTGAGATTTTTGGCAAATGTATTAAATATAAAAAATTAAGAAATCACTTGTACATAAGTATTCACAGCCTTTGAGATCAAGCTCAAAATTGAGCTGAGGTGCATTCTGTTTCCACTGATCATCCTTGAAATGTTTCTACAGCCTAATAATCATCACCTGGCCAATACCATTCCTACAGTGAAGCATGGTGGTGGCAGCATCATGCTATGGGGATGTTTTTCAGCAGCAGGAACCGGTAGACTAGTCAAGATTGAGGGAAAAATGAATGCAGTAATGTATAGAAACATCCTGAATGAAAACCTGGTCCAGAGCGCTCTTGACCTCAGACTGGGGCGACGGTTTATCTTTCAACAGGACAACGACCCTAAGCACACAACAAAGATATCGAAGGAGTGGCTTCAGGACAACTCTGTGAATTTCCTAGAGTGGCCCAGCCAGAGCCCAGACTTGAATCCCATTGAACATCTCTGGAGGGATCTGAAAATGGCTGTGCACCGACGCTCCCCATCCAACCTGATGTAGCTTGAGAGGTTCTGTAAAGAGGAATAGGCCAAAGTGGCCACAGATACAGTAGATGTTCCAAGCTTGTGGCTTCATATTCCAAAAGACTTGAGGCCGTAATTGCTGCCAAAGGTGCCACAACAAAGTACTGAGCAAAGGCTGTGAATACTTATGCACATGTTATATTTGCATTCCTTATTTCTAATAAATTTGCAAACATTTAAAAAAAGAATATATAATAAGAATATAAGGACTTGACAAACAGTATAAATTATACAATAATTAATCAATCTACTGTTGCGTATTTATTTTTATTTTCAATAGTTGAACAGCAGACTTGAGGCAGATTATCACAGTTTATTTTTTAACAACACACTGTTTAGAGGACACAGGAGTGATAGGGAAAGCACCTTACATGCTGCGTGTTTGTAGCATCTCACCTTGCTCATATGGAGAAACATGTAGATTCATAGTAAATCATGCACACAAATAAAGTGACATCATAGCCATAGGTGTAAGTCTATGAATAACACATCCACATTTTTTCAACAAATGCTAACATGCACCTAAGAAGCATTTGGATTTTAGAGGTTTTAAAGACTTCACTATTTCTTTTTTTGTCAACCTGATACTACAATTTCAACAACATATCAAGCCACTGAGAGATCTAGAAATGAGCAAGGAGTCCATTTCAAACAGACAAAATGCTATAAACAGTAGTACACGGGTATGTTTTATGCTTCAGACACGTAGGGGCAGATAGGGGAAGAGCTGAATTACATGTGAGAGTAAAGGAAAGCCACATGCAGGTATGAGCATCATGTAAAAGGCCAGAAAAGGCCCTCATTGTCCATTCATGACATGACTCGTTGGCCGGTTAGTGAAGATATGCTACAAAGTGCCTCAGGAAGCAACAAGCTTGAAGAAGCTTGAGATTATGAGATGCAAAACATCATAACCACATTCCCTGAGTAATAGATGACATGCAGCACCCTGGTATTAGGTCAACATAGAGACAGTCACTGTACTCACTGGTTTCCCATTCCTGTGAAGTGCAGTGGACAGAAGAAATACATGCACACACACAACCACTGGTAAGTGAGGTATATGACATGTAGTTGTAGGTGTGTGTTCACAATTTACCGTAGCAAAGCTTAAACAATTATCAGCACTCATACACACAAAGACACAAGAGTATACATGGACAAATCGCTGGATTTGATTGATTTTTCAAGTACTTATAGCTGTAAAATATGGAAAGGAATATTTTTAAGGGACTACATCACATTTATATTTTATTAACAAGACTTGCTTAATGTAGAGCACTGGCAAGTAATGAACAACTTTTGAAATAAATGTAACATAAATATTGGATCTACAGAAGCGGTTCCCAACCAGTTGTCAAATAAGTTAAGACAATGACAGAATTGTATTTTAAAAAAGTATACAGTGTGTGGCCCTTAATTAATTCCAATCAGATGACAAACAAGGCATGACTGATCAAAGTTGCTGCATGCCAAAGTAATCCAAATACCTTAAATACTGTTTCTGTTGTCAGTTAATTGCAGACTGCTCAAAATACAAAACAAAACATGAAACTTTTTTGTTGCATTTTCTATTAATTTATTTAAAGAGGGCATGACTGCAAGTCAGATTGCTAACCAACAGATGACGCATGCACTCCTGCAGCAGTGAATACCAGCCAATAGTGAGAGTACAACTAGGGTGGGGCCTCCGATTTTCTGTGATCGCGGAAACCAGACAGAAGAAATGGAATTCACTTTCTAAAATGGAAAAACATGTAAATTGTTGGGAACCACTGCCCTACAATGTTGTAAAGATATTTCCATTAAATTTACAAAAATGGTGAGAAACATGGAGCTGAAAAGGCACATTGCCACATATTCTGTTTAGGACAACAATGACAGAAATATGAACTCTTACGCTTTGTTCATCAAAAAAGAAAAACTTAGAATTTCTGAATAAAGGTCCACAGTTCACTAACTGAGCTGGAGAAATGAACAAGTGTATGACTCAGGAAACAACCGAGTGATGCCCTGCTTATTCAAACTTGCAACAATGTGAAACCAACTACACTGCACAGAGATATAAACTGTTCTCTGATTGGTCAGCTGGGGTTTATGACACACAAGTGCAGATTAATTGATAAGAAGACCTCGCCTAATAATATCCTTCACACTAAGAGATAGGCTACAGGAGAGAGGTTTAGGAGGAAGTGAAAGTGATGAAAAGAAAAAGTAGAAAAGTGGAAGAGCTGAGATCCACTTTAATATATATATATATAGGCTGACCCATGCAAAAATATGAAGCACTATATACATATACCTCGCGACCCTGTTAAACGGGAATAAGCGGGTATGAAAATGGATGGATGGATATATACATATAAATAAAATAAGAGCACAAAGTGTCTTATGGCTATTGCAATGTTTTCAGGCCTATAAATATGAATTCAATTGTCTTATTGGACTTTATAAACTTTGATTTTCTTGTAGATCAAAGTTCATATTCATTATGTAATAACATAACACATTCCATGTCAGAAAATGATCTTTAAAACTGCATGGTGTGTGTGTGTGTGTGTGTGTGTGTGTGTGTGTGTGTGTGTGTGTGTGTGTGTGTGTGTGTGTGTGTGTGTGTGTGTGTGTGTGTGTTCCTCCTATAATATTTAGCTGACTCAATCATTAAAACTGTGTAGAATAAAGTCCCTAAATGTGGTTGGTATAACTAACCCTAACCCTATTAATGCCTTCCGAGGAGCACTTTTCCTTACTATTGGTGGGATACAAGGTGAAGCGCAGGTTAAAAATGAATGAATAATAAAAAGGTTAAGCGTCTGTTTGGCTTGGCTGAGTTAATGTTAGAGTTTGGAGCATAGCAGAGCAGCAGTGGTGGTTCCTACCTGTATAAATCAGCTCTCTGAGGTCCAGTCCGGTATGTCCGCCTCAGTAGAGTGTCTGAGCGATCTCCCTCTCTCTCTCTCTCTCTCTCTCTCTCTCTCTCTGCTACACTCAGCCCCACCAGTCTCTGACGTCACCAGAGGGTAGGCCGGCCAGCGGACCAATCAGCGGCCAAGAGGCAGCACACAGGTGAACGCCGGCTCGCCGCCCCCGTGACACCGCGTGCGCCAGGACTCGCACTAAAACAATGTGAGGTGACTGAGTGACTTTGATTACGGAAGAGTATTAGGGAATGAACGCTGCAGACAGGGTATGGAGGTAGATTTGTGTCTTTATTATTTATTATTATTATTATTATTATTATTATTATTATTATTATTATTATAATAATAATAATAATAATAATAATAATAATAATTGACTTCAATAAAAAAAAACTTTTTCAATCAAAAAAATAAAATAAACATTTTCAATTAAAGAAAAAGAAGTCTTCAAATGCCATTATTTGAACACTTTTTTTTAAATGTTTGTTTATAATTGATTTAAACTTTTTTTTTGATTGAAAATGTTTTTTTTAATTTATGTTTTATTATTATTGAATTTTTTTAATGGATTTATGGATTTTTTGACTATATAACAAATACACAAATCTACCTCCATACTAGGGTTGGGATCAATTACATTTTTCAATTAAAATTACGTCTTCAATTATCCATGTTTAATTACAACTCAATTATGATTACGACAACTGGCATTTTTTCCAATTACAACTAAAATTCCAATTATTTTTTTCCCCCTGAAAGTCAATTGCAATCACTTTCTCAATTACTAAAGTAAAATTACAATTAATCACAACTACTGAGCCTAAAATAAATAACCTATTAAAACTTAACATTCCTCTTGTGTTTTCTTTCTGATAGCATCTCTTTTGATAAGGGGTCGGTTTTGACCCATGTCTTAAATCACGTGTAAAATATCATTTATCATCCAATTTGTTTTTCATCTCTTGGTTACCTTGTTAGCCTTCCCTATCCATGAAAATATTAGTAGTAATATTTTTTTTTTTTTTTGGTGTAATTAATTATATCCCTTGATTCAAAAAATAAAATAATAATAATAATAATAATAATAATAATAATAATAATAATAATAATAATAATAATAATAATAATAAATGGTATGAAAGATGAACTGAAAGGTAGTGGCAAAAGTCATAGTGCCACATGAGGTTCCAGAGCATGTAGCACATGCTTTAATAGATAAATAATGGCCCTTGGTTAGCAGAATGGGCTGGCTGTGAGAGCTGTGGACCACAAAAATAAATGTTTGAATGCTTACCTGATGGAGTTCAATATCAATATTTTTAAAGTAGTCAATATAACATGATTGTAGTAAAAATTTGTAGAGTTCTGTAGTGGTAAGTTTGACATATAACCAAAGCAAACCTTTTCTCCCAACACACTCAAATCGTTTATTAATTATTTTAAATTTAAAATAATTTAAAAAGTATACAGAATATATATTGATGAGTGGTACTTGTGGTCAGGCAAAAAGACTCAGATGCTAGAAAATTAAATATAATATTTACAGTTTTCACATCCAGAGTTAGCAAATAACACTGAGATCTACATGAAATGTAAACATTGAGTGCCAAAATCCTATTTTGGACAGATTGTAATATCTGCTAGCTATGTTATATATTTTTTTCCTCCAAACATGTCCAAACATCATGTTGCAACTAGGTTTACACAATAAACTAAAAACCTTAAAATATGAAGTTCGCAACAACAATGGTACATTATATTGCCTATACAATTGTCAACATCTTTGAGTTATAAACTTTTCCTGATCTCCACTGAATATCGCACAGAAATCAACAGTTTTTGACTCTTTATGGTCTTCTGAAACTACCCAAGATATGTGATCACAGCTGAATTATGATGAAGACCAATGATCAATTCTTTTTTTTTTTTAAATATTGAACTTCATTAAAAAGTCTTTACATAGTGCTGTATACGGTCTTATTAGCCAATTAATAGTTTTGGAAAACCCCATTGTGATCAGATTAAAAATTTGGGTTTGTTTTTTTTTTTTATTATTATTTATTATTGTGTTTCTAATGGTTTAATAAAATCGAACCCCAGACATGACACGGTTAAAAAAAAATCCAATTTGTGGCCACGAAACTAGTATTTATTTATTTATTTTTTTTGACGATTTCATGTCTGGGGCTCTGTGATGGACTGGCACCCTGTCCAGGGTGTACCCCCGCCCAGCGCCCTATGAGAGCCGGAGATTGGCACCGGCAGACCCCCGCGACCCTGTTAAAAACGGGAATAAGCGGGTATGAAGATGGATGGATGGATGTCTGGGGCTCCGTAGTTTAATACAAATATTTGTTTTAAATTTGCAGATTGATAAATCTTACATAATTTTAAACTATCAATCTATCATTGAACTTTTCTTTTGATTCCTAATATATCTATGTGTGTTTGGTTTTTGAATCATGTATTTTGATTGTGTGTGTTTATTGTTGAAAATTATTAAAATTAAACTATATTACAAAATGGGTCCTAATTTTAACCCGCTTTTCACTCCGGGCGCTGGGTGGCGCTGTGGTAATGTTTTACTTGTGTGTGGCGCCTCTGACTCTCCTTTGTGGAGTTGTTGCCTAGTGACGAAAAACTGTTGAGCGCTTTTGCATTCTGCTTTTTTAAATCTGGTCGCTGATCTGGATTGAAGTTTTCCAAAATCAGATTTCACGCGTGCACTCCCAGTTTGTTTATGGATCATGGAACCATCCCACTCACTTCCTCTGTGTGTAGGGGTCGTGTAACGCTTCAATGCGTTGGGCCGCTTTTTGGAGCGTGTTGAAGAATGATTAACAATTATATTTTCATCAGGGTGGTCGGGAAAGGCAGCTACGGAGAGGTAAACCTGGTGAAACACAAAACGGACCGAAAACAGGTAAGAAAAACATAGCCCCACAGCTACATAGAGGGAATCTGTTTAGAACTGGCTCACCCTGAAATAAATACTGTTTTTGTTTGTATGCTAAGGTAAAGTTAGCAGCCGCTAACTCTGCTCTGTGAAGGCTATGTTTGCATTAATCATGTCTAAAACGTTACTATATGATTATTAAGTATTTTTACGAGAATCGTTTATAAACAGTGTCTAACTGCAGTAATTGTAAGTGCACGTGTTCATGCTTTCTGGGATAGGATGTTAGCATCATTGCACAAATATCCCATCATATTTGTACTGAAAATGACGGTGGGACGATGACAGAAAATTACATTCAGCAAAAATATAGCTACTGTGCAGCAATGGTCGGGGCCAGGAAATTTTAGGCAATTCTGAGCAAATGGTAGATGGACTTGACTCATATAGTGTTTGTTTTTTTTTCTTTTCTTTTACAAAATACCAGCAATATACCAAAGGGACAGAGCTGTCATGCAATATGCTAGTTGACCATTTGGAGCAACTCAGTGTCTTTGCCAAGGCCACTTGGACACAGACAGGTTTAGCCTTGGGATCAAACCCCGATAGAGGGTTATAACGGGGCGTCATCAACCCGGAAGTAGCCATTTTGGAGATAAAGCAGCAGGTCTACAAACATCAAGCAGTTAAGAAAATCCTGAATTTCGAGATTAAATGGTGCACAATTGCCATGTTTTTGGCTGTACCAATCGCTCAAACAGTGAAACACATTTGGAATTTTATAGATTGCCAAAAATCATCACAAATCAGGGAGAACAATCTCACAAGTTATCAGAGGAAAGGTGGTGCTTGTGGTGAGCAAAGCTAAACCAGGATCTATGAGGCAAAAATCTGGACTATTATGTATCCTGATATCATCAATTACCTGGATTTCACCAAGCCCATACACAGCGGAAGACCTTAAATCTTATAGAAGTTTGGAGGTCGGCTGCGGCTGCAGAGGCACGGATATACTGTATATTGGCAGATAACTCAGTCAGTTCTAATCATTTCACAGTGAACCTGCAGCGTGATTACTCTAAAATAGTATAAAGCTAATCCTCAAAGAACGCGGCTTCCTTCCATCCTGGTTTCTAATGTCCACTCCCTGGAGAACAAACTGGACTACCTGAAGCTGGATTTAAATGCAAGATGCGAGATGAGGGTGGCGGTGTTTGCATATACACCAAAAACGACTGGTGCAGTTACGGTGTGCTAGTCTCATGTCACTGCTCTCTTGATGTAGAACTACTGACTATAAATGCAGACATTGTTCTTCCCTGATCTGTTATAACTTTTGGCAGTCTATAAAACTCCACATGTTTTCACGGTCTGACCGATTAGTACAGCCAAAAACACGGCAATAGTTCACCATTTCCTCTCAAAATTCGAGATTTACTCATTTGTGTGCTGTTTGTAAACCGTCTGCTTACCTCCAAAATGGCAACTTCCGGGTTGATGACCCGCCATGAAAAGACTCTATTGTGTGAGATAGTTGCCACTGCACTGTGCAGTGAGGGAATAGCATAACTTTTGGGTTTTTTGTGAAATTCACAAACTCCAAATGGGCCCCTCATATTTTTTTTCTAGTATGTCATCAAGAAGCTGAATTTAACCACCTCTTCCAAACGGGAGCGACGATCTGCAGAGCAGGAGGCACAGCTTCTGTCCCAGCTGCGACATCCTAACATTGTGACATACAGGGAGTCATGGGAAGGAGAGGACTGCCAGCTGTTTATTGTGATGGGCTTCTGTGAAGGAGGGGACCTCTACCACAGGCTCAAACAACAGAAAGGAGAACTGCTTCCTGAGAAGCAGATCATTGAGTGGTTCGTCCAGATCGCAATGGCTCTGCAGGTACGACGTTGTTATGTTGTGATTGTTACCCAAGAGTTGTTGATGAAAAATAATGCATGTGACTTTTTTTTTTGCAGTACCTGCATGAGAGGAATATTCTTCATCGGGACCTGAAAACACAGAACATCTTCCTGACTAAAGCTAACATCATCAAAGTGGGAGATCTTGGTATTGCACGAGTTTTGGAGAACCAGAATGATATGGCCAGCACGCTTATTGGCACCCCATACTACATGAGTCCTGAGCTTTTCTCAAATAAACCCTACAACCACAAGGTAATGCGGTACACACTGTCTGCCTCATGTTAAAGATTTATCATCAGGCTAAAGGTTGTGGTGTCTTATGATCTGGGCTGGAAAGCACTTCTTTATGTGTGGTTTCACAAGCCTTCTCAGTTGTTTTCCTCTTTAGTTGAACAGGACCATTTAAATATTGAGTACATGGCTTTTTTTTAATGTAACAGGGCTACAAAGCTGAAAGCTCTCTCACCATCAAAAACATTGGAAATCAAACACGTACATGGGTATTCCTTTAACGTGACACTAACAGGAAAGTAACATTTCAAGTAGGAGTAGTGGCCTAGTGGTCAGAGGAAAGGGCTGATGGTTCCGTGTTCGAATCCAGCAGTGAGTAAGCATGAACATCACCAACCACTATTGGTCCCAGAGCAAGACCCTCAACCTCGCAAACTTTCTCCCCGTTCGCCTCCAAAGTGGCATCCCCCTCCTGCCCCTCAGAAAAAAAAGGTAAAATGCGGGGACAAAATTTCACTATAGTGATCAATACAGGATTTCTAACAATAATGATGATGATGATGATGATTATTATTTATGTATTTTTATTTTTTATATTTGTTAGGGGAACTGCTGCTTAAGCTGCCAGGAACTTATTATCCTGCACATTATCTTCTTCTTTGAAGGATATCATACTTCCCATTAGGGATGTAATGATTCACTCAACTACCGATACGATTTGATTCATGATACTGGGTTCACAATACGATTCTCTCACGATTTATTTTACAAAATGGGACCGTAGACAAATGATTGGAAAAAATACTGTACTATTTTCCTTTTATTTTTCATTGTCAAAATAATCCCTTGATAAACAATTAAAAAAATGCAATTTAACTAAAAATAAAGCCTATTCATTTGAATTCTGGTTCTATAGTAAACAATGCAAAACTGCTTAATAGTTCTTTTTCTTTTCAAAAGTGCAACTAAAAATGTTTTTTGTGCCTTAACAATTGGATTTTAAAAAGAAAAACAGTCATTGCGCTGTATTTACGTCAGATATTTGTTTGGACCAGCAGAGGGCGCTGGTAACCCAATGGTCGGTTGGCATGCAGATATTCTTGCAGTGAAGAAGAGATGCTATGCGCTAGCAGACAGAGCTAATAGAAAAACCTGACTTTAACAGATATTAACGTAATATTATAGATATTCTTTCGGTGCTGAAGGGGTAAGGAATCATTTATGAACATGTTTAAGAGTAGAAGGCGGCCAGAAAGAAAGTAGTAGCAGATTCCGCCCGCCGCCTACACTTCTGGACAAGAGAAGGATAAATATATAGCGCCCTCTGCTGTTTAACAAAGTACTGCGATTCAATTTTCAGAGTGGACCGTGATACCTATGAATCAATTTTTAAATGCCTTACGATTAATTGTTACATCCCTACTTCCCCTGCATGAACAATCACCAAATTTTGCACAAAGGTCCAGTTCCATGGTAGAGCTACAAAAACAGGCCAATAGTCCTAAAGGTGGTGCTACAGCATTTTGAAAATTTATAACACAACCATTTGTGGATTGTCATATAAAATTGCCACTTTCACCAAAATTTCACGGAAATGTACCCACATCTGTGTGCGCGAAGCACTTCAAGGATGATTGCTTCGCCAGTATAAAGAAGGATTTGCCGAAAGACTTTGTCTGATTGAGGGGTCAATTCCTTCTATCTTTGGAGACAATGAACAGAGCACTTCGGTAAGCTGTAAACAATGCTAAAAAGTGTGATGATAAGACGTCCCTGTCATTGTTTTGTTAGCATTAGCAGTTGCACCGTCTTCATATGTTAGCGCTGTGTGCTCGTTTTAGAGCCTTGATAATATGGCCTACGTGATTTAATTTAAGTCTAAAGTTTTCATTAGTCATTTCATTTTGCCGTTTTTGTCTCCGAAAAGACTATTAAAATGCATTTCGTGACATTACCTTGGCGCTAGCGTTAGCTCGGCGCTTGTGTTAACTCACTTGTTAACATCCATATGAAGACGTTGTTCTGCAGGTTCATCATCATTTTCATCTCGCTCCGCCGGGTCCGACTCAAACATGTAAGGCTGGATGGACAAGTCTTCTGTTGTTGATATTTTGTAAATAACGTGAGAATAAAAAGTTTCTGCACTGCTACATAATCGTATCTCTTCTATCGAACTACAAAAATGGCCGAACAGGGTGGAGTTGAACCGAGTGTCACCTCTGCAACCTGGAGAGGGGGCGGGGTATGAAGTGTCTCATTTGCATTTAAAGAGACCGCACCAAAACGAGTTGCTGTCAGAAGCACATCAGAAAAGGGGTCGAAAAGGGGCCTGTGGAGCTATAATAATGAGGAATTCAGACCCAAGCATTGCAGTTCTGCTTTATATAGACCACAACTGTATGATTTATATGTAAAAAGAAAGGATTTGGGGTGGTGTGTAGCTCAGTGGGTTGAGCGCCCGCCCCATGTACGGAGGCTGTAGTTCCTCACCTGCAGCCCGTCCAGGTTCGATTCCCGGCCTGGGACCCTTTGCTGCGTGTCATTCCCTGCTCTCTCTGACCCCTTTCATCTCAAGCAACTGTCATATAAAAGCCACTAGAGCCCAAAAAATCCTTTAAAAAAAAAAAAGAAAGGATTTAAAAGCATGATATGTCTCCTTTAAATCTTTTTTTTGTTGTCATCTTAGTACACTATACAAGGGTTTGTATTTTTTGGGTTCAAGCCCAGGGCTATACGGGTCCTTGGACATTAACATTTGCTCAGAATTGGCTAATTTAGCGTAAGTAAGTGAAATTTATTTATATAGCGCTTCTCACAGACGATGGTCACAAAGTGCTTCACAGTAGTAAAATAAATACAGTAAATGGACATGATTTACAGTATATAGCGCTTTATCACCACACTGAAGCAGTCCCAAAGCGCTTTACATATCAGCTCATTCACCCAATCACTCTCACATCCACACACCAATGGGACAGGACTGCCATGCAAGGCACTAGTCGACCACTGGGAGCAACTTAGGGTTCAGTGTCTTGCCCAAGGACACTTCGACACATAGTCAGCACTGGGATCGAACCCCCAACTTCTCGATCAGTAGACGACCCTCTACCACCTGAGCCACAGTCGCCCTAAATAAATAAGTATAAGAGCATATAATCAAGTAAATAGTATAAAGTATAACAAAACACAACGCTTGGTCAGGTTGGACGAGAAAGCTTGCTGAACAACAAGTCGGTTTTTAGGTGCTTTTTGAGGCCATTTTCTGGTGCCAACTATTGTTGCACAGAAGTTAAGATAATAATAATTAATATTTTCATTATTTTTTTTTAAATTCTTTGTCCTAGATTTCCCACACAAGAAAACAATTAAAGCAACAAGCGGATTACATCTACATCTATCAACATCTTTAGCCACGAAACAAGTATTGAAATAAAAATAAATTCAACACGCATGCATGCACATATGTATTATCCTACAGTTTGAGAAGGGACAGAAAGAATCTAAAGCTCAACGAGTCCTGCCCTCTCTTTAGCTTCTGTGTCTAATTCTTAACCTAACACGTTTACCTCATTGACTATCCTGTTAAAAAAAACAACAATAGGTATGGTAACTATCCTCGCACGTTTTTTTGGTTGTATCACCATTTCGCTAAAATTATCATGGCAACAAACAAAAATCAGAAATAGAGAACCAAACCAAGCAGGGTATACTGCACAAACCTAAAACTTCATAGAAACCCACCAAAAATACACAAATTGCACACATAAGAATGTAACTTAATGTGAATCAAGTGACTGTTTCTTGTTCTTTCCCTGCACACTCAGTGAAAGTGTTTCCTTTCCCCTCAATAATGTCATGAAACATTTTTACACTTAGTGCTTGTATAATTTTATCAAAAAGGATTGCAGTAAATACATCTTTCAGTTTATGGATGAGTTATTGTTTAATTAATCGGACTGTTTTTGTTGCTGGTTTCATGCAATCACTTAAAGAAAGAGTAGGATAGAACTTTAATTTAGTAAATGTAAATAGAGTATTTAGTTGACTAAAACTACTTCTGATTGTTCGATTTATCATCATGTCTTGGCTGTTCATGCTACCTTTAATCAGTCACTGTTTGGACAAAGGCACTTCTGATGACTTGTAGTCTTTAAGAGCATTTCTGTATAGTTTAGTCATTTAATCTGTGTCTATGTAAAGTCAAAGGAACATTTTTTGTAGATAAATGACTGAATTGAAGAATTTTTGTCAACGTAATTGATTAATGCCAGTTTTATGTTGTTACTTTAAAAAGTGTGCAGATTTATGGCAGTCTTCTGATGATTAATTCCATTTTGATGAATTGTGTCTTTAGTCAGATGTTTGGGCTCTGGGCTGCTGTGTATATGAGATGTCAACACTGAAACACGCCTTTAATGCCAAAGACATGAACTCGCTGGTGTATCGCATTGTAGAGGGAAAGGTAGGTCTTATCTTTTTGTCCTGTGTTATTTTAAGAACTAAAAGCTGAAATATAATTTAGCTTCAGTTACTTATCTAATATTTTTGGACCACATTTATATATTTTTGTTGTTGTGTTTAGAAAAACATTTGAAAAGCATTACAGTCTGAGTCATTTTTGTATTACACTTTAACTGGGGTCTTAAGTGAATGTTCTTTGTTCTTTTACAACACTTGGATCATAACCTTGAACCTCAGCTGCCACAGATGCCCAGTCGATATGATCCCCTGCTCGGAGATTTGATCAAAAGCATGCTGTGCAAAAGACCAGAAAACAGACCTGATGTCAAACTCATCCTCCGGCAACCCTACATTAAACGACAGATTGCCATGTTTCTCGAAGCCACCAAAGAGTAGGTGTCTCTGACATCAGGTTGTCCAACAAGTAGCAACAGTACAGTAGCTCATTTAGGTTTTTTTCTTCTTCTTCTGTTTTTGTTCAGTCGCTCATTCACAAAAAAAAGCTTATAGAAATGTTTAAGTATATATACATATAATCCGTTACCTATATATACATATAATTAAATACCGAGAATGCAAATGATGATCAGAGAATTTTCTCAGCCTCGATGCCTTGTTTATTTCAAAAAATATATCTGTATTTAAATTTGTTAGAATTTAAATTATATTTTTGTAATCTTATGCTGAAACCACATTTTATTTTTCCACTTTGCTTAATACATTTGTAATAATTAATGTATTTTTTTTTCTTAAAAAGGGAACAAATGGGCAATTTTACTCACAAATACATGTATGAAGAAGAAAGCTGACTGTAACAATAAGCGTCCAAAGGTTTTTGTCATGCATATACAGTAGATAAACAAATGCTGCTAGATTCATTGTTCATTTCCCCCCCCCCCCCCCCCCCCCCCCCGCAATTTTTCAATGTGTTGGGTGGATTTTGTTAAATTGCAGCTCTTTAAATTAGTTTTAATTCAGTGAGAAAGGTCTTGACTGAGTACGGGTTATTTATTGTAAATATGTGTTTTGTTTTTGGCTATAGATTCCTCAAATTTTCAAACTATAACTGCAATTTTTTTCACTGTTGCATCTTTTCTGCAACTTTAGGCTGCAATCCTGGAAATGAGTGATTATGTTTGTCACCTTGAATTGCTTCTTCTACTTTTAGGAAAAGTGCAAAGTCGAGAAGAAAAGCTGTAGGTGGCAGCGTTGATGCCAAGACCTGCAATGCACCATGTGTGCTAACACCTGAACCTGAGCTGCTTTCCAGGGTGAGTCACAGAGACTTGATTAACTGATTAGTAAGTTAATCACAAGTTAAAGTGGGGTTTGATTCATTTAAAAATATATAAATTTTGCAGTAAAATAAAAAAAAATTTTTTTGACCATCACCAGCCCTCCTTAAGAAAGGGTAAGACATTCTTTATTAAAGGGAGGATGCAAAAAGAGAGGGTAGTGTTACACCTAGGTGAGGGGGAGGGGGAAGGGAACAGGGGGAGAGACTCAAGGTGGGAAATGGAAAGGGTGGGGAAGAGTTGATTATTTTAAAGTGAGAGCGAGATGTGAAGTTGTAGTTTTGTATATTGTGCTTATTGTGTTGTGTACTCAAGCCAGTCTGGTAACAAGTGTGAAGCTTAGGTATAATGGTGGTGGCTGTGGACAGAGGGAAGGAGTGAATGGTAATACCTAAAACAGGTATTTGGGATCAACGTGTCTAAGATTAAGCCCAGTACGAGTTTTATCCCACAGCCCAAGGCATGCCAGTGCATCGTAGACCAATGTATATGCTACTGCATACCCAAGCACTGCCCTGGAACCAAAGATGTAGCCAGGCCAGCAGAAAGAGCGGGGGCCAAGGAGCCCCAGGCCACCATCCCACGGCCGAGCAACCCCCCAGACGCCCCCAAGATCCCAAGCCGAGAGGCAGCCACCGTCCCCCATATACACATCCGAGAAAGCCCCAAGGAGCCGAGGACCCAGCGCACCCTGCCACCGACCCCAACCCCCAACCCCAAGGCCCCCCACCAATATCCACACCCCCGCACCTAACTGCCCATGGGGAGGACCCAGAAAGCCCCCTGCCAGAGACCCTAACGGAGGAGCCAAAGCCCACGTCCACGCCCAGCAGACGACCACAGCCGCGCCGAATGGGCAGGAGGCGGGTCCAGAGCCAGCTGGGACCGGACCCCAGGGAAGGACCGGGAATAGAAGAAGCACTGGGAGCAGCCCGCCCAGGAACGACTACCACATCCCCAGCCGCCGGATTGAAAGTTTTTGACAAAACAATGGTGGATGTTAATATTTTGGCTTCCATGAAAATATACAAATACGTCTGAAATTGGAGTAACCCCATTTAAGTGGAAATGTACGGTGGCTGGGAAGTGTCAGGTGAATGCATTTACAGAAACGAACACAAATGCAAACAGGTCACAACACGAATGCAAACCGGCCACAACGGAAGTGTTTCCGACGGACCGGTATTACAGACGGACGGGTATTATGATATGATAGCCTGATATGAAAAATATAAGAGTATCCTAATCAACTTTCACTTACTTTCATACGCATTTCGATGTCTTCTTCTAGTTCTTAACTGTTCTGGTGGGTTAAAAACATCTGCCAGAAACGTGTCCGTCTGTAATACCGGTCCGTTGGAAACACTTCCGTTGCGGAAACCAGGTGGCCGGGAAGTGTCAGGTGAATGCATTTAAAGAAATGAACACAAATGCAAAAAGGTCACAACACGAATGCAAAATGGCCACAACGGAAGTGTTTCCGACAGACCGGTATTACAGACGGACACGTTTCTGGCGGATGTTTTTAACCCACCAGAACAGAGAAGAACAAGAAGAAGACATCGAAATGCGTATGAAAGTAAGTGAAAGTTGATTAGGATACTCTTATATTTTTCATATCAGGCTATCATATCATAATACCCGTCCGTCTGTAATACCGGTCCGTCGGAAACACTTCCGTTGTGGCCGGTTTGCATTCGTGTTGTGACCTGTTTGCATTTGTGTTCGTTTCTGTAAATGCATTCACCTGACACTTCCCAGCCACCGTAGACACGTCATAAACAAAGCAGAACTAAAATGAGGTCAAGCAAATCACTGTCCTTTTCTGATGAAAAAAACACTTCTTAAAGAAACGGCTTTTTGCTGTGATGCCATTTTTGCATTTTTCTACGGGACTCCAAATCCCACACTGCAACGTGAAATTCAAGTCACATGACCATTTGAAAACAAACCGATTGTTAATGGTGGAGTCAATAACAAACTTGCAAGTAGCAATTTCAAACTTTTGTGAGTAAATTCTCCCGTTTTTTAAGAAAAAATACCTATGAATGCCTGCACCATGTATTTATCAGTTATAAAAACATTTTAGTTATCCTCACCAGCAACTTTAATTTCTGAGATATTTTTATGGACAGTGATTTTGTATTTTATCATTACTGTTAATTCTCAGATAAAACTATTGATCGGGTAGTGTTTGTATTTTATGTAGTTTCTTCTTTTGTCTTGTTTTTCCTCAGAAAGACGAGAAATTACAGGAGCCAAAAAGCTGTAATGAGGAGACGGACTGTGCAGTACAGTCGGGTCCTCCTCCCAAACCCCATTCACCTGATCCTCTAAAATCCAGTATTACATCCATGGCAACTGTCAGCAACATTGATATACAAATGCAGCAAGAAGACAAGCTTCAGAAGAAGCAGGTGCAGAAGCCCCAGTCTGTTGTGAGCCATCATCAGGGAGCTAATGAACCTGTGACGCACAGTGTTTCCAAAGACAGCAAAGAAAGATGGAAATCAGATCCCTCACCCTGTCCGCCCCCCAAACAGCCTTGCTTAGGTCCAGTATCAGGTGTTTGCTGCAAAGGAGGCGATCAGAGCACAGCATCCAATGGCTTGTTAGACATTCAGCCACGGGACACTCCCAACCCAATTGACACATTCATTGTGACTGGGAATAACTTGAAGTCAGATACAGAAGAAAAGGACGACACTATGGATTTGCTTAAAAAGGTGAGTGAACCAAGTCTAGAAACCTTTATTGAGGTTGTGGATTTGGATGTAGACAATAACAATGACACCGTAAGCCTCTTGAAGCAGATCCCAGAACAACATCAATGTTTTCCACACATCCAAGTAAGTGCTCACTAGCATATGTCCATGTTATATTAATTTTTTTCTATACATAATGTGTTTATTCTTGCATTGGCAGAGTCACTTTGAGTCTACTGAAAATCTATTGGAGCCTTCAATGGGGGTGAGGATTAAAATGAAGACCTGCCTGAATATAAAACAATACAGTTATTATAGTGACCAAATATTGATTAATTGTGTGTAGGCACCTGTACAAGAGGAACCCCCCATGCAAATCAATGAACTTCATCTGGCCCTAGCTTTTCCGACTCCTCTTTCTCTTTCCACTGAACCTTCATCCTCACAGCAATACAGAGGGAAGCTCAGGCAAACGCCCGGTGACCAGGACAAGGTAAGCTGGGGACAGTGTTTTCCTGGAAATTATTTGACATTTAGAAATGAAGTGAAAAAGGATTATATTATGTCAACATATGTTTAATCTGTTTATGAGTGCTAATAGTACAAGCTTAATTAGTTTTTATTTGCCAATTTGAATAGCTTTACCCTAATTTTGTCATAAATTATTGATAACTGGGCAATGTTGGGACTTACCTGTACGATACGACGACGAAACCTGTATCTATATTTCATCCAAAAGTCGATGTCCCGATACAACTTTTTCACTTCCGATACGATACCGATATTGCCACCTTGACTATTGGACGATACCGATATTGATCCGATGCGATATCGGTACGGATCATACATACTTTTATTATTTATTTTGTAGTGTGGAATGTTAAAAAAAGTCTTGATCAAGTGATGTCACTCAAACAGAGAACAATTGTCAGCAACAGTAGGTATGAGGAAAAACGGACCCATTTTTTACTAACTAATTTGTAACAGAAATTTTAACCTTTATCATAATAATTACAGTATTCTACAACTGAATAAATATAATATATATCGGAGATTTTAGATGCAGTCTGATATAATCCGATATTCGTTTTCTGGCTGATATCGGGACACCCCTAGTAAAAACACTTCTTAAATATCATAAATATACTTTTAAACATTGCAGTCTAAGCTCGTGTCATAAGTTTAATGAGATAATGTCGAACATTTAATAGAAGTTAAGGTGAAACCATGTTAAAGAATAGATTCTATTTTGTCTACATCAGCACAGATTTAGCTTTTCCTTGCAGAATCTGCCATAAAAAAAATCCTGCTTTGGCAACGTCTTTGCATTCTTTTATGGCATTTCTAATCCCTAAATGCAATGCACAAAGCTTTTCCAAAGTTTAAGTCACATGACCATTTGTCAACAAATCTTTTGTTTGTGATGGAGTCAAAAACAATCTTGAGCTGAAATTTTAAACTTTTTTTGTCTTTAAATTCTCCTTTTTTGTGGAAGATATACCTTTGATTAATTGGCCTATGATGCCAACACTATGTCTTTATCCATGTTTAAAAAAAAAGGTGTTAGTAATCATTCCCAGCAGCTTTAAAATAATGGCTTTGTTTTCCAAAAGTTAAAGGTACCAAGACCTTTACCCCAACCTCCTGCTGAGAGTGCTCTCGTGGAGGAAAAGAAGAAGAACAAGCGGAGCACTGATAAGAAGACAGCAGGAGTAACTGCACCATCTGTCATTTCAAGTCAGGATGAATTCCTGCATCTGCAGCCGGTGAGCTCTTCCAGCCATTGGGATTTCTCAGTATTTCATCTGTCCTTCATATCAGTGGCTCTCCAATGGGGTCACGCAATCCCTTGAAATACTTATAGGCGATTTAGAAAGTTCATGTGATTTCTATAAGTCTATAAGTATTCAGTATAAATTTAAAAGAGGATATTTCATAGCAAAGCTTTTTTACAAATAGTGGTGTGATTTTTTTTAAAACTAGGTTTTACTTAATATATTTATTAAATCTATGTTACAAGGGATGCAACACAGTAATGCCCCCAGTAGCAGAGCGTGAAGCAGACTCTAAAATCCCAGGCAGGTTTTAAGCTTTCAAAGCATCTTTTAACTGTTTCACTTGTCTGTTCCGTGGGTCTACGTGTTGTGTCAGTTATATTTGACGAGCAGCTGGCCAGAGGTTTGGTGTGTGTTTCTTTCCCTCTCTCTCTCAAGTATTTTAACTTTGAGAAGCAGTTTACAACTTGTTTGAATATTTATTCTTGTTAATGTTGATGTAATTTAGAACAGCAACTTGAACAGTTTGTTGCTTAATGCGCATCTGACGTCAAGTTATTTTCCTCTGCTATTTTATGTTCTGGGATTGTGTTGGAATGGACTATTATTCATGGTTTCTTTTTGTGTTTAATGCTATAATTATATTATTTATACTCAATAATCCTGTTAATAAAATATATCTTCAGTCAGGCCAACTTTTGTCAAAGCTATTTTCAGGACAAGGACGAACAGTTATCTTTCATAATATTTCAAGAGATGTCTCACTCTATTTTGTACTTGCTCTTGTTCTACATCACCTGTATTTTAAAAAGTTAAAAAAAAACAACTTTCTCACCCATACAAGATTGGTTTGACCCAACCTGGCACAGGCCACATGGAGAGCTGTAATACCATAAGAGGATATTATGGTGTCATCATTGAAATTATAGTCAGGTATGAACCCCGCAGGTCTCTCAAATCTATGGACACAGGTCAGATAGTGGAGCCCAGAGTTCACAGCAAATATAGTGATGCTGCTGTTAGTTGTTATGCTGCAAAGAAGTGGAACAAACAGTCAGCAAAGCTGAAGTCGGCAACTAATGTGAACATATTCAAATTAAATTTAAAATAACTCATCTCTGCTGCTTATGACTGAGAGGGAGATTTTCAAGAATTGTATTGTTGATTTAATGGTTATATTGTTAATTTTAGTTCTTTGTAATGTTTTCAAATGTAAGTGCATTGAATTGCCTGGTGTATGAAATTCGCTATTCAGATTAATTTTCCTTATTGTATATCTCAAAATCTTAAGGTCTTGCTATTAATAATTAGTTAATAGAAATCTTCATAAGACTTTAGCATTAATATTTGATCTTAAATTAGTTTTACAGCAACCATTACAAATGAAAAATAAAGTATCTATTGGATGCAATGTTGAAGCAAATGGCCACTAGTGACAGCACTCTGTTTTCCAGTTAGAAGATACTAAAAGAGAGCGTCATTGCTCTGTAGTACTAAAGTAGCAGGTTTGTTCTGATTTCTTTTATCCGACTGTTTCTCTTGGGTAAAATCAAGAGATTGTTGTTCAATATTTGGGTTTGTTTCCTTTTTAGGATCGTCCTCTTTCTGCCCGAGAGAGAAGACGACTCAGGCAGTCTCAGGATAGCAGTAACCAGTCAGGTACATGGTTTTCCCAAACTAGGAGCACAGTATACCTACTGTACTGTACCAAGTGTTCCTAGAAATCATGCATTTCTAATCTTCTCCTCTTGTGTATGTAATGTAATGAGAGCTGTAACAAGCATTGGTTTTGTTTATTGATTATTGTTCTGATTTTCACAGATGTCAATGTTGTACGACGGGCATCTT
This sequence comes from Gouania willdenowi, assembly GCF_900634775.1. NCBI lineage: Eukaryota > Metazoa > Chordata > Actinopteri > Blenniiformes > Gobiesocidae > Gouania > Gouania willdenowi. Next base: position 28,439,523 of record NC_041048.1, on the reverse strand, counting down.
GTGATGTCACTTCCTCCAAGACAAAGTATCACCACTCCCCAGTTAGGCGATCTGCTTCAGACTTGTTCACAGAATCCAACATTAAGGTGTGGTCTCTTCATTCATGCAGTTATTAGGAACACTAATTATCTATTAAGGAAGGATCTGCATAGCTTTAGAGTCAGTGTAACAGCCCATAGTATACCCTCCAGGGCAGAATTTACCCAGGGTATAGTCTGGCTTAGGCTGTTTTATACCTTGAGGGGCGGATTCACTAAGATCTGAAATAAAGGGTGGTAATTCAGTTGCTTCCCTAAATCCTTTTGTGACGCAGTATCCTCACCTGCTGTGCGGAATTCATGAAGATCGCAGCAATGATTAGTGCATGAGGAGAACTGGTGCGACCGCCCCTATTTCAATGAGCGTTTTGCGCGTTTAATGTGGAGACATCAGTGCGCACAAGCACACTTGACATTTGAGGAAGTTAAGTTGGAGGCAAATGGACTTCTCTGTCTGCTGCACAAACATTAAATAATGTAGAAAACTAAATAAATGAATAAAAATGTTTTTTGTTTGTTTTTTAAAAACAACAATTTTAAAACCTAATGATATTGTTCCCCCTAATTTAATGTGGGTACTCCATCAAGGCCTGTAACTTTGCTCTGATCAGTCAATGAAAAATTGTCAGATTTGGACAGAAACCGTCTTTATTGATTTACCATTAATCTGAGTTAATGCAGCAACACAGTCTGTCAATCAGTCTGCATTATTTGAAGATGATCTACTGACCATAATCAAGTATGTCTGAGCAGTGCTGTGTCACGCACACTCTCATATGTGACCATTGTGCCATCAGTGATGACCATTCCGTAAATTACGCATCTGAACAGCCGATTCTGGCCCGACATCAACACGACACGAGACTTTGACGAGACTTTCTCTCTCTCTCTCTCTCTCTCTCTCTCTCTCTCTCTCTCTCTCACACACACACACACACACACAACTGAAGCCTTTTTCATCTCCGCTGTGTTTTCTGTCAACTGCGTGTGTGTTGGCACCTGCTTGTCAGTCGTAATATTTCCTGGTACTAAAACATTCACTGCAAACAGTTTCAGATTTCATGAATCACATTGCTTCCCCTGCATTCCTTTATTTGCATTTCCTCCTCCAATATTTTTGCTCCCCCTGGGAGATCTGCTTGCTATGTATATTCATCAGAGGGAAATGCACTAAATAGATTGAGGGCACATTGGGAAGCGCAGCAGCAATACACTCCTGATTCCCTGGGCTTTATACTCCTTATTAGCGCGTGGAGTGACGTTTGCTCACATTTTAATATCACTAAACCTTTAGTGAATCCACCCCTGAGTGTAGTTTGGCTTAGGGCATTGTAACAGGTCATAGCATACCCGCAGTCCATAATATATCTGAGGTATAATCTGGCATACATAAACAACATAATACAATTGTAACAAAATGTTCAATTAACTTGTTGACTTGTTGGTTATAAGTTAGTACAAGTGGAGGCAGACATGGTAACAGGTGGAAAAAGTGTTTTCCAAAAGTGGCAAAAGCATGGCAAGAAAAAACTTTTTTTTGCCATTCTTGAAGATTGGGCAAATAAAGAGGACCCAGGTGTAATGGCAAACAGTAGTGAAAAAGGGCAGAATGTGGAACAAAAAGAGGCAAAATGTAGGCGAAAAAGAAAACAAGTGGTATGTATTGGTATTTATAGCTTATTTGGATGAGAAGTGACCAAAAAAATTTAAGAAAGGACCAAAATAGGATAAAAGTGTCAAAAAAAAAAACTTGCAAAAATGGACATAAAATAGAAGAAGAAAAAGAATGGCAAAAACTAGCTAAAATCTGAAAAAGCATTGGAACTTTTTGAAAATGTGACAAAGGAAGTTGCAAAATGGCCAAAGAATGTAGGTAAAAAGGGGTTAAAAAACGTTTTCCCTTTTAAGGTTTTCTGGGGGAATAATCTACCTATAAAAGCAAGGGAGGTGTGTGTGTGTGTGCGAGTGTGTGCGGAGCAAATATCTCCCCGACGCGTTGCGAGTTCGACCTGAAACTTACCCCGAGTGTGTGTATCTGTTATTTTGGAGTAATTTGGTCATTTCAAAATGTTTATTTTAATTTTATTTCACTTCTGGACAACCCCGAAATGAAACCTATTCAGCTTTTGACCTCAGGGTGTGAGGGGGAGCTAACGCACCATCTATATCTATTTCACAGCACAGCTCACTTCCGGTGCGTGCATGAGCTCCCGTGGACTTCTCTTTTTTCTTTTGAGGATAAATACTTTTTTACTGTTTTTTATTTGGTGATGACATTTCGAAACGTTTATTTTCATGTTAGTTTGACCGTTTGCTTTAGAGCGGACAGACCTCACCCGGAAGTTATTGACGGCAATGGCTGCCGTGTTGAAAGCTGCACATTTCTCAGCAGCGTGCGTGTGTGAGAGAGAACCAACGGAGGAGATTTGTGTCCAAGGTAGAGAGTCTCTCACACACACACACACACAGATCAGGTGCGCTTCGTTATCGATCACCGTCTACGTGTGTGTGTAACGGACCAGTCTGTGTCACAACACCCGTCCATTGGGTGATAGTGATTGTAGTGTTGAGTCAGATCAGTAAACGGTGCTACATAGTGAAGCCCGCCTGATGATTACTGCAACTTCACACACGACACACCTGCCACTACACTTAACTACTGAAAATAGATACGTTTAGTGAAAGTTAGACAGGCACACACACTAAACGACAACAAAAAATACGAAAATGACTAAAAATACACAAAACTAAATATTTATACAAAACATACACAAAAGACAACAGAAAAATACACCAAACGACAACAAAAACATGAAAATGACTCAAAATACACTAAACTAAATTCTTGTAATCCCACATGAATGCATACTGTACATTACAGAAAAAAACATCAAACAAAAAAATATATAAAAATGAGTTTAAAAAAAACACATTTATCATGTGCATGTCTCATAGAATGAAACCAGGGAAATTGCACATGCTATTTTACTTTGCACCTGCAAATATACCCCTTTATAATGCTACAGAGTATGTTGTTATTATTATGCCCATAATTGACAACTCTTCTTAAGCTCCCACTATATGAATACATACTAACGACGGGCACTGTACTCGACTTCAAAAAAACATACATTTACAGAAAAATACAACAAAAATATGAAAATGGCTCAAAATACACAAAACTAAATATTTATACAAAAAATACACAAAATTACTCCTGAATCACACTACAATAGCAACAAAAACAATAATTATACAAAAACACATGACTCCAAAAAAACATACATTACAAAAAAATTAAAATAAAAACAGCAAAGATTTATGCACAAAAACACAACAGAAAGATACACAAATACACATGACTCCAAAAAACATAGGTTACAGAAAAATACACCATACAAAAAAAGGGATGAAGTCATGCACATGTCCCCTAGAATTAAACCAGGAAAATTGCACCTACATTTTGCACCCGCAAATATACCCCTTATGCTCCCACATGAATACATACTTCCGACGGGCACTGTACTAGTAATTCAAATTAAGAGGAAAAAGGGCCACATATTGAGCATCACTGAGTGCTTCTACATGGTGTTGCTGATAATGTAGTGGACTCGTCTAGGTAGAAAATGCAAGGGCTAAATTTTTTTACCCAGTCCACTCCTTCCTGCTACATTGGTGTGGAAAACTTGCTTTTAAATCATCAAGTCTCAATTCGAGCCCACAAAGGTCAGACCAAAGGTGAAACCTAGCTTGTAAATGACAAGTTCTAACAGTAGATTGTGTTGTGTAACAACAGGATAAGACACAGAAATCTGATGAAAACTCTTCGACCAGCTCCACAGAGCGCTCAGATGGAGATTGCAGAGAAAGGTGAGAGAGCCCACATCAAGAGAAGAATCACATGTAGCAGCAAACCATGAGTGTGCTATCATTCTAAACTGAATGCATTGGCTCTGCAGAATGACAGAATCCAGCGATATGCATGATTTGGTCGACATGATGACTCAAACACTGAAGATGGATGTTGGAGATTGGGTAGAGTTTGACAAAAGCAGTTTACCAGAGTTTAAACTGCACAGGAAGTACAGGGACACCCTGGTGCTTCATGGGAAGGTTCGAGGGGACTCGGAGAATTTGTCACTCGGTGAAATTCCAACAAGTCAGTTAGACAAATCCTTCAGTAACTATGTTTAGAGCTTTTCTTTTGTTTTAACATGTTTCTCTGCAGAGGGCTCCCCATCTGGACCGGGTAAGATAAGACGAGCCATAGAACACCTGAGAACGGATGTGGTCAAAGGTCTGGGTGTCAAGCTGTTGGACAGAGTGCTGGAGATCATGGAGGAGGAGGATGAAAGCAAAAGAGAGGTAAAATACCATCAATCAGGTCATTTGGGCTTTATATCGTAACTTGATTCATTTAAATCTTAAATCTGCATAAACGCTGCATTTGTACTTTTACAATCACCAATCAGTTGTCATGGTGGCAGTTTAGTCTGATAAACATGTGTTCGTAAAACTGAAGAGGTATAGTGTTAGGGTCGCTCGCTTTTTTTTATTTTGAAAGGGAGTGTCAAGTCATTAATTTTGTGGTGTTCGTGACTCAAAAATAACTTCTTCACTCTGTGTTAAACTGGACTTCACTCAAAGAACCAGACCGTCAATCACTTCTTTCATGTTCAAAGTATTGTTTGTAGAAACTGTAGGTACTCAGCGTAGGTGGAAAACCTCTAGAAAAGGTGTTTGGAGAGGAGTTAGGAGTTTTGACAATCAGATGCACTTCCACTAGGTGACGTAATGATCTGCTGGCCGCGAAGGTTAGTGACGTTTGCCGTGGTGAAAAAACTGTAAATTTCCGAAAATGGACTAAAAGCGCATTTATAACACTTTCCGCTGATATAGACAAAAATCACAAGGTTTGAATGTAAGTCAAAGGAAAACAGGCTACCAGGCTACAAGAAACAACAGTGAAACTAAAAGAACATCACATTGAGCCCTATTCTTCAGTCTGGACTTATAGGCTTTTTACGCTCCTGCAGTTATGCGCCTCTCTACTGTGCGTATTCTCCGGTCCAGGTTCCTGACACGCCCACCATGCGTAAATCAACCAAAAGCGCGTAGTCTGTGAATGAAGGAGGTCGGAAGCCAAGGAGGCGAATGTCATTATTTTTAGGCTGTCTATAAATAACGGAACATGGAGTTTTCCTAATGCTTGTAAATGTCTTTGAAATCCGTGAAAATGATAAAGTACACTTTTAATTTGAAACGCCTTTGTTGATAAACAATATAACGGGTTGATTTGATCAGATTGCTGCAGGGTGAAGATCAGACACATTCTTCTGTCTGAACCACAGTGAAAATCTCTCTTTCCCATCATATTTACACCTGATTAACATTTGTTTGTGTGGAAAGCCTGATTTTATTAATTGCATTCAGAAATGATCATTGTGCATTAGTCATCATCATCATCTGTCATTAATGTTTCACTTGTTATTTACGCTTGTCGTGTGATCAAACTGTGGCTTTACGTTGGACACAGTGTTAATAGTTTACCCAGTCTGACGTCTGTCAGAGTTTCATTGAAACGAGCTGCAGTAGCTGATGCGCGCACCGCGGCACAAGCAGTTGATCAGCTCTGCGACACACCCCCTTCAAGGAGAAGGAGTCGGCGGCACGGATAAGATATAATGAAATGCAACACATTTTGTGCATTTAGAACTGGTAAATGTGAACATATTGGAAATGCTGATGGTCAATCCTTTGGCGTGTTTGTGTGACTCCACCCACCCCTGTGACAGTGTCAGTTTGGATAGATTCTTTCTGGAAGTCTCTTTTGCAATATTATGAGTGCGTGGGTTCAAATGTAACCAAGTCCATACTTCTTGTGCAATATAATGTTTCACTTTCTCGGGGCGCTGCACTTATTCCAGGTTCAGAAGCGCGTGAGAGCTAATGGGAGAATACATGCAAGGCCAGATTGGAATGGTAACGCCCACATTTTAAGGGCCGACTTGATTACGCGCATGGGAGATCAGAGAATGGTTGCTCACACTCACCTTCCACTCAGAAATATGAATTATGTTGAATTAAACATAATGTGGCTAAAAATGTCCCTGATCCCTTTTTCTAGAACCACAGTGTGTCTGTTTTATGTCAGTTATAATCTGATATTATGGCTGCATATCATAAAATATGGGTTTTAGATTATTTAAAGTTGTTCAAGGCATATTATTGCATTGGTTACTTAGATGATCTCTGTCATCATGAGTTTCTGTAAGAGCTCAGGTGTGCGCGTCCCTTTAAATCTTGTTGCCGCAAGGAATTGTGGGTCAGCATTATCTTGTCTCCTTTGGTAAAGGATGCATCAGGCTAAAGGAGGTTATAAAGGAAGCATTGAACCTCCTTTCCTTAGCTTAAAGATAACTCAAAAGCTCTTTATCTTGGCCACCACTTAGACACTTCCAGGGGTCAAGGAACAGTGGATAGAAAAGGAGATAGGAGGGACTATTCGGACGCAGCCCTCGGCTTGGATCTGTAACTGTGAAATCACCTGTTTGCTTTCTGTCCCACCTGTTCACAGCTGTGCCTTCGTGACCAAATGGGAGATGATAAATACCAAGCTTATGCTGTGATGGTGAGGCAGCTGAAGTTCTTCGAGGACATTGCTTTCAGGATGTAGAGTACACTATTTTTAGTGAAGATTTTTGTTTTGTTTTTGTGGCAAAAACCTGTTATGAGATCAATATCTCAAGTTAAATGTTCCTTCATATATAATCAGAATCTAAAAATGTTATCAGGCTCCCTGAGGCCTAGGCAATTATTTTACACAATTGAATCCACCTATCAACATGTTGATATGTTTTATTTACAATGCAAGCCACAATGTCAATGTCTTTTCTAACTATGCTGTACTTTGGGTGGCATAGAGCAGATGCTGCCCTTATATTTTCTTACTACATATATTGTAGGTATTGACATTGTCATTTTTAATAAACTATATTAAAATGTTTTTTGTTGAAGTCCATTTTTGTTGTAGGTAAAAACAAAATATTCTGCTTTGAATGTGAAGAATCTCATCACCTGTTCCAAGTTACCTGATTATAACAATGTTTAAGACAAAAATCAGTCACTTTTACAAAGTATTGAGCAAATGTGTCATATTTTCTTAAACATGTTTTATTGTCAGTTGGCATGCACGAACAAAGCTTTCATTCCAATCATTTAAGGGTGACATATGATCAAATGAGTAGAACTACAAAATTAATTCTGATACAAAAAATGTACTAACAGCCAGAAAACGGATATTGAAGATTTATTTATGTTTCTTCTTCTTGAGGCTCTCCTGGGGTTTTTGACTGGTCTCCCCACTGGTCTCTGGTAACGCTGGCTGCCAGGAAAGAGGGGTCTTTCTGTACATTGGCCACGGTGGCAGAGTCAACTACAAAAAAGAACAAAACCAAATGGATGTGTTTGCTATTGCTCGTCATTCCTCACCGAGAAGAAGTGAAATTTAATGTGTTATATAGAGTAAAACTTACCACACATGCCACTGTGAAACCACCCAAAACAATGTACACTGTCCAGCCGAACTGCTGAATGATGAGGCCGTAAATAAAGCCAATCACCTGCAGAGATTAAAAACGAGTTAAGCAAAGTAAAGCATGAGTAAAATTAACATAAAGAAAGTCAAACATTTAGCCAAGTTGGAAAAATTACCGCAGAGAAGAGGATTATTCCTTGAAAGATTTGTTCTGCCAGCTTCTGGCCTTTGTAATCCTGTTGGAAAAGGAAAAACAAATCTGTGAATTATTTACAATGACAGTGTGTTTTTACATCTGTTAGCAGCACAAAAGGTTTCACGTATAGAAATGAATCATTTAGAGATTAAAACAAGTCTTTGTCATGCAAGGTTGTGCCAATAAACTGGACTGGCTCGATATAAATAAATGCAGGTAAACTATCGTAATGCTGCAAAGTATGTAGTCTGATTTTAGGCGCCGGCAGACCCCCGAGACCCTGAAACACAGGAACATGCGGTTCTGAAAATGGATGGATGAATCTGTCTGATATAGATTCATGCATATTGCTAAAAATAATTAAATATATATTTCAAAGGAAAAAACAAAAGCAGTGACGTGATAGTTTTTTTTTTTAGTTTCTTTCAAAAGTCATTAAGGCTTTTTGTGAACAATATACTTCTATATCACATTCAAAGAAGGAATGTTGACTCGTTCCGAAAGCACCATCGATCATATCAACACAAAAACATCGCTGATCAATGTTCAAGAATGGAACATATATCGATCCGCCTACATACTGCACAACCTTAGATGTCAGTGATTTATTGTTTACCTAATATAAATGATAGTTTTACAGATACCGTTACAGCAGCTGTTTTACCCAGTCGTTTAAAGCTAACGTGAGCTATGAACATTGTCAGCTAGTTACAATGTCGATCTACAATTACATAAACAGTAATTCTCTTACCATGTGCGTTGGGATGGACTTGAATATAGAAAGCATGTTTAAACGTGAGATTATTAATCAAATTCAAGCAGAATGGAGAAGATGCATCAAAACTTCCGCTAAGCGGAGGGATACGTGTCAAAGTCCGATCTTTGACGCATGCGCTCAGACTACGTCACTTCCTTCACTCGCAATTATTTTTTATTTTTAACACAAAATAACAATTACACATTGTTAACTGTTTCAAAGTTCAAATATATATATATTTTTTAAATGTAAAGTGATCCTCAAGAAAACTGACAGGTAAACTTGATATTAAACATATTTTATTAATTGTTAATTACATGTGTACATATGTATAAGCCATAGAACTGGCAGGTTTGTGTTTAATTGAATTGTAAATGACAGTTTTTGTAGAATTTTCACGTCAATTACATTTGAAGTCAATTATCTGAAGTCAAATTCAAAAGCAACAGATTTTTCCACTTACAATTACAATTATGACAATAATTTCATAATTGTAATTAATTATCAATTATAATTGATCTTAAATATTCTTCATAAAGTAAAGCAAAGCGTTGGTGGGGAAATCAGATTTAAAGTCATAGATCTGCTTAAATAAAGGATCAGACATTGATCTGTACCTTTGGTACAGATACTTTGAATGTGAATGTGTTTCTCAGGCTGTGGGATGGTAAACAAACCTTTATTCTGTACTGATGAGATATAGCACTTAAATATTAATTCCTTTCTGACTACCAAGGCGTCATCATTGGTAATTACCAAGTAATCGATACCTTCACATTATCTGTACTATTTGATTATTTACTGTTATTTTAACACATCAGGCAGTTCTGCAGAAAGGCTGATAACATTAGGGAGATGTTTCAAAGAAGCATATAAACCCCCGGACCAAATTTGGACACCACTGCTCTGCTTGAGCGGTTAAATACCTTTGTTAGGGATAGGCAAATCTCATAATTCAATTATTTTTCTTGTAATGTCAATATACAATATAAATCTCAATATTTTTTAACTCAATAAAGTCATACCAGAAAGACAATTCTGTTTTATTTTTGCTGATACACAATGCCACACAGACACATTTATTAACTAACAGTTGCACAATATGAGGCACTTTAGTCTTTTTCTCCTCTAAGGGACAGCACGTGTGAGTGAGTTCTGTAGTGTGGCTTGTTTAGATGAAGGTCTGTTAGAGTGCACTCAGTGATCATCTAACTGAGCTTTACATGTTCTGAGAAGTAGAGAAAGCATCAACTCCTAAAACGAATATACACAACATAAGATATAAAATTAAAAAATAACATTGGAAGCGATATTGTAATTTTTCTCTATCACCAAAATAAAAAACTGGATATATCTTGAATCAATCAATCTATCAATCAATCTTTATTTGTATAGCGCCAAATCATAACCAATGGTATCTCAAGGCACTTTACAGTAGAGCAGTCTTAGGGACGGACTCTTCATTTTATGGATACACACATATGCATATATACGTATATACACATACATATGTATCCCACACCCAACATGAATTCATCATGGCGGCAAGGAAAACCTTCTGTTAAGCAGCAGGAACCTTGTGTGGATCCCATTCCTATGATGAACAGCCATCCACGTTATGCTGTGTTGGGTGTGTGCAGAGAAAAGGGTGGAGACAGAGCCGCTGAGTCTCTGTAACTCCACACTGAGGATCCCACGGACCTGCAAGACAAAAGCCAGAAGGAGTACAGGAGCAAACACACAAGGGAAGAAGCAGACATAGAGGGAGTGTTAGAGAGAGGAATGGGACCCTCTCCGGTCCCTCTCTAACCTAAATGACCTCTCTCTTAACGCCCTCTCCAACCTCTCTCCAACCGAGCATGCCAGACCCCCCCCCCGGCAGTCTATGCCTATTGCATCTTAATTATGAGCTATGAGCTGGTTCCTAACTAAAAGTTTTATCAAAGAGGAATGTTTTGAGCCTAACCTTAAAGGTAGAGAGGGTGTCTGCCCCCCGAACCGTGGTTGGTAGATGGTTCCAGAGAAGTGTCGCGGGTCCAGTACAATGACCTCAGTCTTGTCTGAGTTGAGAAGAAGAAAATTTTGGTCCATCCAGGCCCTAATGTCCTTTAGACAGGCCTCAAGTTTAGATAGCTGATTTGTCTCACCTGGCTTCATTGATACATACAGTTGGGTATCATCAGCATAGCAGTGGAAGTTAACAGAGTATTTTCTCATAACATTACCAAGGGGGATCATATAGATACAGAAGAGGATTGGACCTAGCACAGAGCCCTGAGGAACCCCGTAGCTTACTTTAGTGTACACAGAAGACTTATTATTCACGTGTACAAACTGGTACCTATCAGATAGGTAGGACTTAAACCAGTTTAGGGCAGTCCCTGTGATTCCAAGTAATTTCTCTAATCTCTCTAGTAGAATATAGTGATCTATAGTGTCAAAAGCTGCACTAAGATCTAATAAAACCAGCACTGAGAGTCGTCCTTCATCTGAAGCCCAGAGTAGATCATTATTTACTTTAACTAAAGCAGTCTCTGTGCTGTGTTGAGCTCTAAAGCCTGACTGGAAGTCCTCGAACAGGCTGTTGTTTTGAAGAAATTCACAGAGCTGAGCTGCCACAACTTTCTCAAGAATCTTTTAAATAAAAGGAAGATTAGATATAGGCCTGTAGTTTGCTAAAGTGCTGGAATCAAGAGTAGGTTTTTTGAGAAGGGGTTTGATTACAGCTACTTTAAAGGACTGTGGCACGCAGCCTATTGATAGGGATATATTTATTGTCTCCAACAAAGATGGGCAGACTAGGGGAACAACTTCTTTAAACAGCTTAATTGGGATCGGATCTGAAAGGCAGGTCGATGGTTTGGAGGATGAAATAATAGAGTTAAGTTCCTGAAGTCCTATATGTGTGAAACAGTTTAGGTTAGGCCTATTTACATTTAATGGTACAGCAGGCCCAGGTGAAGGCAGGGAGTGGCTAATTTTATCTCTAATCTTGTGAATTTTATCGTTAAAAAATGTCATAAAGTCCTCACAGCTGAGGGCTAGAGGAATCATGGGCTCAATAGAGCTCTGACTTTGTGTTAGCCTGGCTACAGTGCTGAAAAGGTACCTCGGATTATTTTTATTTTCTTCAATTAGTGAGGAGTAGTATGTAGATCGACTATGTCGTAAGGCTGTCATGTATTTACTATGGCTTTCTTGCCAAAGTATTCGTGACTCCTCTGTTTTATTGGAGCGCCACATTCTCTCTAATTTACGGGTTGTTTGTTTGAGTGTGTGAGTTTCAGAGCTAAACCACGGAGCTTTCCTCTGACGTTTAATAGTTTTTTCCCTCAATGGGGCAATTGAGTCCAAGGTGGATTTTAGTAGACTAGCAGAGCTATCGACAAGCAGATCCAGTTGAGAGGGGTTATAATTAATGTCATAGTTATTTATTGGATGGTACACTGAGTGTAAGGCAGCAGGAATGGCCTCTTTAAATTTAGCCACAGCACTGTTGGACAGATTTCTACTCCTAACTATTTTATTGCACAGTGCGAGATCCTCTAGGATAATGTTAAAAGATATTAAAAAGTGATCTGATAGCAGAGGATTTTCAGGGTAGACTTTTAGTTCATTAATATCAAGGCCATATGTTAGAACAAGATCAAGAGTATGATTTAAACGATGAGTAGCTTCATTAATAGTTTGAAAAAAGCCAACTGAGTCTATTAGGGACATAAAGGCTGAGCTCAGGCTATCACTATCTTTGTCCACATGGATATTAAAATCTCCTACTATCAGTATTTTATCAGAACTGAGGACTAAGTTTGATATAAACTCAGAGAATTCTGATAGAAATTCAGAATAAGGGCCTGGAGGACGGTAAATTATCGCAAATAAGACTGGCTGGCAGGTTTTTGATTCGATATGAGATAAATTTAGAACCAGGCTTTCAAAGGAAGTGTAATTGGCCTTTGGTTTAGGATAGATTAGGAGAGAGGAATGATAAATAGCTGCTACACCACCTCCACGGCCTATGTCTCGTGGCATATGAGTATTTAAATGACTGGGAGGAGTGGCTTCATTTAAACTAACATATTCATCTTGATACAGCCATGTTTCAGTTAAACAGAATAAATCAAAGTTATTTTCTGAGATAAGGTCATTTACTAGTAGAGATTTGGATCTCAGTGATCTAATATTTAATAGAGCACATCTAATGGTTTTATGTTTTGGTGTTTCTAGATTTGAGATTTTAATTTTTTTCAGATTTTTATAATTGATAGCTCTTTTATTTGATTTTATGTTAAAATCATTGTGAAATATGGGTCGGGGGACTGACACCGTCTCCATAAAATAATATTCATCACCATCACAACAGTTGTCATGGCGATGAACACAGCTATCACGATAGCAATGGGAGGGAAACTGTCCTAAGGCAAGCGCAGAGGGGCGTGGAGGACTCCCCCTCTGTAACATGGTCTCATTCATGAGATGTCATAAATGTGCCATGTTTTCTGATAGTAGAGATGCTCCCTCCAAAGTAGGATGGATTCCATCTCTTCCTATCAGGTTCGGTTTTCCCCAGAAGGATCTCCAATTATCAATGAAGCCCACCTCGTTTTCTGGACACCACCTCGATAGCCAGCGGTTAAATGATGACATGCGGCTATACATGTCATCACTGGTCAGATTTGGTAAGGGACCAGAGAAAATTACGGAGTCCGACATTGTTTTAGCATAAGCACAAACTGATTCAATGTTCACTTTGGTTGCTTCCGACTGGCGACGTCGGGAGTCATTAGTGCCGACATGGAGGACTATCCTATCAAACTTACGATTACTCTTTGCCAGCAACTTTAGATTTGATTCTATGTCGCCCGCTCTGGCCCCTGGGATGCACCTCACAATGCCCGCTGACTTCGCTAGCTTCACGTTTCTCACTATGGAGTCGCCAATTATCAGAGTTTGTTCCCCGGTGAGTGTGTTGTCCTCACGGAGGGGGGAGAACCTGTTTCAGACGTGAACATGGTGGTGTCCCGAGCGGCTTTTTGACCTTCGACTATGCTTACCACGGACAGTAACCCACTCATTGCTGGCCGGGGGGGAGGCTAAGCTAGAGCTAGCACGGTCCGCACCGGCTAGGTCCTGCTTGCTAGCTTCGGTTTTGGTATCAGGGGTGCGGAACCGCTTCTCCAGATTGTTGATCCTCGCCTCCATATCTAACAGTACGCTACACTTTATGCAACTACCATTGTCCCTAAAGGAGGACGAGGAGTAACTAAACATCTGACACACCGGGCAGGAGAGCGGAGGGGAGGAGAGAGAAGCCATAGGTGCTAAATTTAAGCTAAGCTAAGCTAAGCTAAGGACAAAAGGAAGTTTAAAGGAGATTGCACTGCCTATAAGAGGCGAGATTGCTTTTTACTTAACCTTCGTACGTTTAACTGTACGGTAAAAAATTAAAACAAGTGTTTTCAAGGCTAAAATATCAATGACAACAAGTTTGAATCTCCGTTTATTGCACAGGCCTACCTTCTACAATTGAAGTCACAGCTCTGACACAGTCCTTACTGACAACAATGCAAGTAAAGTAAAAATACATCATAAAAAAGGGCTGCAGCCAACAAATCATTTGATAATCAATTAATCTGTCATCTTTTAAACAATAATGTAAATGATTGTATAAGATGTGGCACCTTGTGCAGTTTTTATGCTTGATCTTATTTAATATTTAACAGATTTACATTTATGTTGTGGTTGGACAAGCACCTCAAATATATTGGCATTAAAACATAGCGACAAAATGCAAATAAAAAACAAATGAAACAAAACGTTATATTTTTTTGATTTTCACTTTCTCTTTCTCTCTTTATTGTTGAACTTTGGGAAACTTTTGGAGCGATTGCAAAATATCAGTGTAAATGGAAACCGAACCTGGAGCTTTTCATATGTGAAGGCAGTCTTAAATATTTGCCACATGTGCTGGCTGAGGAAGAATTTACTGTGATAATATTCAGTAGTACACAGTCAAATCAGGACAAAAAAAACATTAAAGTAATAGATGAGCCATGGACGACTGAAATACAACTGACACAGAGTCATCTATCTAAAAAGCAAGGAACGTGTGTGTGCGTGCATGTGTGTGTGTGGAGTCTATCTAAAAAGCAAGGAACGTCTGTGTGTGCGTGCATGTGTGAGTGTGGAGCAAATGTTTTCCCTGACGCGGTACAAGTCTGACCTGAAACCCGGGCAACGGGTTCCAAATACCCCAAGTGTGTGAATCTGTTATTTTGGAGTAATTTGGTCATTTCAAAATGTTTATTTTAATTTTATTTCACTTCTGGACGGCCCTGAAATGAAACCTATTCAACTTTTGACCTCAGGGTGTGAGGGGGCGCTAGCGCACCATCTATATCTATTTCACTGCACAGCTCCTCACCCAAGCAAGAGTCACGTGTGCGGCCAGAGCCAATCGCTGCGCACACAGCCAAGCAGACGTGGACTGTAAACACACGAGTGAGAGACAAGATGATAGTTTAGACCGAAACACGGGAGCTCTCTGAATAGATCATTTGAAACCGTCAGCCACTGGTGAGTCTTTTGCAGACAAGTTTATAACTTTCCGTGTTATTGTTATTGTTAACGCGCTGTTTCACTAGAGTCAGTATTGAACTCAACCCATTCAATACTCCATCTGGAAAACTGCAGATTCTGTGTGGTGCCGTGCATGGAAGCTAAGCTCTGACCACTCAGTTGGAAGGTAAAAAATTATTTTAGTTTTTTTTTTTAAAAAGACAGCCGAATTGTAGATAATAATTTAATTTACTTACTCACTCATGTAGTTTGGAACTTTACGTTTTGTTTTGCGCAGTTTGGTTGTTTTTCTGATTGGCGCTACAATCACTATGGAGTTTGGTTATCAGCGTCTCAAACATTTCACGGAACACACACAAACGGTAATTATTTATTTATTTATTTAAATATACTAATACTAAATGAGTATGAGTTGTGTAAAACACAACAAATGCACTAAAAGACAACTGAAAGAAGAAAAATTACGCGACTCCAAAAAACATACATTACAGAAAAATACAACAAAAATATGAAAATGCCTTAAAATACATGAAATTAAATATTTATACTCAAAAAACATAAAACTAAATATTTACACACAAAATGACTCCAGAATCACACTACAATGGCAACAAAACAATAATTTTACAAAAAATGCACAAAAACAGAAAGATACAAAAATACACATGACTCCAAAAAACATACATTACAAAAAATTTTAAAAAAAAACAGCAAACATTTATGCACAAAAAGACAACAGAAAGATACACAAATACACCAAAAAACATACGTTACAGAAAAATACACCAAACAAAAAAATATAAAAGTGATGATGAAATCATGCACATGTCCCTAGAATTAAACCAAGAAAATTGCACCCGCAAATATACCCTTTATGCTCCCACATCAATGCATACTTCCAACGGGCACTGTACTAATAGTAATTAAAAACATAGCGTAAGGGGTTAATTTGTTGATCACACTGTGTTCTTCAATTTAAACGTACACACATTTTCCATTATGGTTAGAGTTAATATATACAACATCTATTCTGCCTTGTGACCTCAGTAGACTAACAGTTATTTATCTACACTATTAAAATAAAAGTGTGTTTTTTCTCAGCTGGCATTCCTGGCCATAGCCAGTGCTCAGTCAGAACAATTCAAACGCATTGAGGAGCTGATGGAATTGAAGCAAAGACAAGAAAACCAGATGATGAGAGACTTAAGGGACAGAGAGTGAGTCTGCAACATCCACTGGAACATGATTCAATTTTGGTACTATTCATAACTTTTGGTTTTACATCAGAGGACAAAGGAGAGCATGGGCCATCAGGAACAGTTAAAGGAAGCTCATCGACACAGAATAAAGGTTTGTTTACCATCCCACAGCCTCAGAAACACATTCACATTCAAAGTATCTGTAACTTTACCAAAGATACAGTCAATGTCTGATCCTTTATTTAAGCAGATTTATGACTTTAAATCTGATTTCACCACCAACTCTTTACTTTACTGGAGCTGTAAATGCTCAGGAGAAAAAGAAGCACTGAGGAGGAGCAGCACAGGACGCAGGTCGCTCTGCAAGATCAGAAAAAGCTGCTGAATCATCAAAAGAGAGAGAAATGGTTTGAGTCACCAATGGTTTGTCTCAGTGTTACTTTATGTTGTATTGTGCACACCATCATATCAATGATATGTTTATGTAGGGCTAAAGAACAGTGCAGAAGAAAGCACCCTGAAATGGTTCTGAGACCTGCAGATGTCAGCTACTCAGTGTGTTCAGTCCTTTGAGCAGTTCGGTTCTTCTTGTGATAAACAGGTGGGACACAAACAATGTTTAGAAATGAACATAAAACCTTTTAAACCACAGAGGGATATATAACCGGCTCATTCATAGCCTGAACTTTGGGTCCAAGCCTATTTGGTTGTCCAAAAAAACTCCATAAAATATGTTAACTTTGATAGGTATGAAAATGTAGAGCAAGTTTATTTGCAGAGTTCCGATTCCCACAGATCCTTAAGACAAAAGGCATTATTCATAAATCTAAGGCCTTAATTGTCATTAAAATGTCTTAAATCAATGTTTTAAAAGTTTAAAATTTTAACACACGATTATGATTTTATGAAAATTATAATTTACCTTAACCGGCAATCACAACAGCGGAACAAACTACAAAAAAGTGATGTGGTTGCAGTGGGATATTTGTGCAGATGAGCGTCGTGTTTGTAGCAACTTTCAACTGATGTGTATTAAAGCATTTAACATGTGATATTAAAGATTTATAGTCCTTTTTTTAAATAAAGAATTGATTCCAGCAAGGTGCATATGAGTAAACTATAGGTTAAACAAGATGCCCTGTTCAAGCACTAACCCCATGTGTAATTCCACAAGAATTTGGGTGTTATGGTAAGGATGGGAAAACAGGCATTCAGACTCTGTCTGCAAAGTTCCTAGCTAGAAATACCCTATTTTGACATTAATGGGAGGTGTATGTCTTTTGGGGCAATGAGAATGTTGACCCAGGCTAGTTACTTGTGATTTTGAGGCCTGGGAAGACATAGAATGATTCCAGATGTAATACTTGTTTTCCACAAGTCTGTGTATTACTGTGCCTGTTTTTTCCTTTTCATCATACCCAGAACTGAGTTGACTCTTGAAATGGTGATGAGCTAATGTTAAAGAAATACCCCAAAGATATATACGTTCGCTTTCCTGCTTCGAGCTCAGAGTTTTGCAATGATCCGGCCAGCATGCTCTCAGCAGGTTTCAGTCTTTGTTACTTGATTAGGCCTTTTGATTTTATTAATAAACTGCGTATTATTTACAAGTCACTGGTCCCGAAGGCTTTTTCCACACCACCCTTTATTTTGTCATCACTATCCACGCCACAAGAAACAACACAACAACATAGAGAAATGTAAATTTAACAAAAATTGCCTGTCCAACAAAGATTTCTTAATGGTTTTGTTTTCTGGAATGTTTATTGTTTCGGAGATTTCTGACTATTTTTGTAGTCATCTTGTGTGTTTTGAGTGATTTAGATTATTTTAGTCTATTTTTGTTTTGTGTATTTTACTGTCATTTTGTTTGTTTACTTTGGGGGGCCGCCAGTTGCACGTCTGCCTTAGACACCGGGGAAAAAATTTACCTCAACCCTATGTAATTAATGTGGCATTTCAAACTGCATTAAAAAGTCTTGAATTTAATTTTACTGAAACTGTGGGCAACCTCGTGAACTGCCACCTTAACGTGGTGGGGTTGTTTGAGTGCCCGAATGATCCAAGGAGCTATGCTGTCTGGAGCATTATGCCCCTGGTAGGGTCTCCCATGTCAAACAGGTCCTTGTTGGCGGGTCAGACTAAGCGCAGTTCAGAAGACCCTCTATGGACATTATGAAAACAAGGACCGTGACGTGGACCGGGAGAGGCGGCGGGCTGGGGTGGGCTTTGCTTATTGCCCCCCAGCTCAGCCGCCACGTGTTGCAGTTTACCCCAGTGAACAAGAGGGTCGCATCCCTACGCCTTCGGGTTGGGGACAGGTCTCTCATCGTTGTCTCGGCCTACACAGAGTACCCGGCCTTCTTGGAGTTCCTGGGAAGGGTACTAGACGGTGTCTCGACTGGGGACTCCATTGTTCTACTGGGGGACTTCAACGCCCACGTGGGCCGCGACAGTGAGACCTGGACAGGGGTGATTGGGAAGAACGGCCTCCCCAATCTGAACCCGAGTGGTGTTTTGTTATTGGACTTCTGTGCCAATTACAGTTTGTCCATAACGAACACCATGTTCGAGCACAAGGGTGTCCATAAGTGCATAAGGCCGGAGGTCGATGATCGACTTTGTAGTTGTATCATCTGATCTCCGGCCGCGTGTCTCGGACACTCGGGTGAAGAGAGGGGCTGAGCTGTCAACCAATCACCACCTGGTGGTGAGCTGGATCCGCTGGCAGGGGAGGAAGCAGGTCAGACCTGGCAGGCCCAAACGTGTGGTGAGGGTCTGTTGGGAACGTCTGGTGGATCCCTCTGTCAGTGGGGTCTTCAACTCCCACCTCCGGATGAGCTTCTCTCAGATCTCGAGGGAGGTGGGAGACATGGAGTCCGAGTGGACCATGTTCTCCTTCTCCATCGTCAATGCAGCCGTTCGCAGCTGTGGCCATAAAGTCTCTGGTGCCTGTCGCGGCGGCAATCCCCAAACCCGGTGGTGGCACCCGGAAGTAAGGGATGCCGTCAAGCTGAAGAAGGAGACCTACCTGGCCTTTATGGCTAGTAGGACTCCGGAGGCAGCCGAGAGGTACCGGCAGGCCAAGCGTGCTGCAGCCCGTGCGGTCGCAGAGGCAAATAGTCGGGTTTGGGAGGAGTTCGGAGAAGCCATGGAGGAGGACTATCGGTTGGCCTCAAAGAGATTCTGGCAAACTGTTCGGCGCCTCAGGAAGGGAAAGCAGTGCTTCACCAACACTGTTTACAGTGCAGGGGGGGAGCTGCTGACCTCAACTGGGGATGTTGTCGGGCGGTGGAAGGAGTACTTCGAGGGTCTCCTCAATCCCACTGCCACATTTTCCGATGAGGAAGCAGAGGCTGGGGATTCAGAGGCGGACTCGCCTATCACCCGGGCTGAAGTCACCGAGGTGGTTGGAAAGCTCCTCTGACTTGAGGTACTCATTCGTCCTGAGTACCTCAAGTCTCTGGATGTTGTAGGACTGTCTTGGTTGACACGTCTCTGCAACATCGTGTGGCAGTTGGGGACAGTGCCTCTGGATTGGCAGACCGGGGTGGTGGTCCCTCTCTTTAAGAAGGGGGATCGGAGGGTGTGCTCCAACTACACTCCTCAGCCTCCCCGGCAAGGTCTACTCCAGGGTGCTGGAGAGGAGGATCCGGCCGATAGTCGAACCTCGGATTCAGGAGGAACAATGCGGTTTTCGTCCCGGTCGCGGCACACTGGACCAGCTCTATACCCTTCATCGGGTGCTTGAGGTTTCGTGGGAGTTCGCCCAACCAGTCCTTGTGCTTTGTGGATCTGGAGAAGGCGTTCGACTGTGTCCCTCGTGGTGCCCTGTGGGGGGTGCTCCGGGAGTATGGGGTCCGGGGCCCTTTGCTAAGGGCTGTCCGTTCCCTGTATGACCGCAGCAGGAGCCTGGTTCGCATTGCCGACAGTAAGTCAGACCTGTTCCCAGTGCATGTTGGTCTCCGCCAGGGCTGCCTTTTTGTCACCGGTTCTGTTCATTACTTTTATGGACAGAATTTCTCGGTGCAGCCAGGGACCGGAGGGGGTCCGATTTGGGAACCTCAGGATTACTCTGCTGTTTGCAGATGATGTTCTGTTGGCTTCCTCAAATCAGGACCTTCAGCGTGCACTGGGGCGGTTTGCAGCCGAGTGTGAAGAGGCCAGGATGAGGATCAGCACCTCAAAATCTGAGGCCATAGTTCTCCACCGGAAAAAGGTGGCTTCCCCTCTCTGGGTCAGTGGAGAGTCCTTGCCTCAAGTGAAGGAGTTCAAGTATCTCTAGGTCTTGTTCACGAGTGAGGGTCGGATGGAGCGTGAGATCGATAGACGGATCTGTGCGGCGTCAGCAGTGATGCGGCCGCTGTATCGGACTGTTGTGGTGAAGAGGGAGCTGAGTCGGGGGGCAAAGCTCTCGATTTACCGATCGATCTACGTTCCTACCCTCACCTATGGTCATGAGATTTGGGTAATGACCGAAAGGACAAGATCGCGGATACAGGCGGCCGAAATGAGTTTCCTTAGCAGGGTGGCTGGGCGCACCCTTCGAGATAGGGTGAGAAGCTCAGTCACTCGGGAGGAGCTCGGAGTAAGTAAGTAAAGTTTATTTATATAGCGCTTTTTTCAGACCAGGGTCACGAAGTGCTTCACAATTTACAGTTTAAAAAGGGCACAATGCATATAAAAGTCCACTACAATGATGCTACAATGTATAAAAGAGTCCATTCACAAACAGGAGTGTGTCAAGAAAGCCTCCATAAAAAAGTGAGTCTTTAGATGACTTTTAAAAACATCCACAGAGTCCAGCATCCGCAGAGTGTGTGGAAGAGCATTCCAGAGACGAGGAGCTACCGCCTTAAAAGAGTGATCACCTCGTGTTTTAAAGCGGGTGCGGGGGACCATCAGCAGGTTTTGAGAAGAAGACCTCAAGCTCCTGTTTGAAACATAGGGCTGGATCAGACCCTCAATGTATTCAGGCGCCTGGCCATGAAGGGCCCTGAAAGTCAGCACAAGGATTTTAAAATTCATCCTGTAGATGACAGGGAGCCAATGTAGAGTTTTTAAAATAGGAGTGATATGGGCTCTCCTACAGGTACGGGTCAGGAGGCGTGCAGCAGAGTTCTGGACCACTTGAAGACGAGCCAGATCCTTTTTGCTAAGGCATGTAAACAGACTGTTACAATAGTCCAACCGTGAGGAAACAAACTCGTGGATGACCATCTCAAGCTCAGGACTAGAGACTATGTGTCTCAGCTTTGAGATGTTTCTCAGGTGGAAGAAACAGTTCCTGATGAGCTGCTTAGAGTGACGTTCTAGGGACATCCCTTCATCAAAAATTACTCGAAGGTTCCTTATAGAACTTTTAACAGTGCTACTTAGGGCGCCAAGGTGCTGTTTGATAAGAGGAGCAATAATGTCCGGGGCAACGACTAGGGTTTCCGTTTTACTGGAGTTCAGTTGGAGGCTATTTTCATTCAGCCATTGTTTTACCTTTACCAGACAGTTTGTGAGGGAAAGCACGTTTTGGGGTTCGGAGGGCTTAAAACTGCAGTACAGCTGGAGATCATCTGCATATAGGTGATAGGAGACATCAGGGCACTGCTGGATCAGCTCACCGAGAGGGAGTAAATAAATCAGGAACAAAAGAGGCCCAAGGACCGAGCCCTGAGGTACACCCCACTTTAAATCCGCAGTTTCTGACGTTTCGTTGTTGTAGTACACAGAGAATGTTCTACCGGTCAGGTACGATCTGAACCACTCCAACACAGGGCCCGACAAGCCAACCACATCCCGCAGTCTGCCAGTCGCTGCTCCTTCACGTCAACTGGGGCACAGTCTGCTCCTGGTGGCTCCACTCTGGCCTGCTATGCACTGGCTGGCGGAGATTTACCGGCTGCTGTGCGCTCCTTCCTGGCATCTCCTGCTGCGGAGGGACCTGCTGTTGCAGGCAGAGGGCAGGGTGTTTCATCCTCACACAGAGCGCCTGACGCTATGGGTCTGGCCCCTGAATGGTGCAGTTTGTCAGCTATTGGGCTCTCACAGTGTGTGATTTCCACATTTCAGTGCACTAGATTCTCCTCCACTAGGTCTCTGTACAACTGCAAGTGGAGGGTGTTTGAGGAATGGTGTCGTCGGGTGGGACACGTTCCTTTTCTGATTTACAAACGGAGGGCTTTTTCTTCGGTGAAAGTATATCTGGCAGCTATCGCTGCCTGCCATGTGGGCTTTGGGGATTAAACAGCACGCAGGCTCTTTCCTGTGTCCAGGCCACTGGCGCCGCCGTGGGATTTGGCTGTGGTACTGGAGGGACTTAAGCACCCACCATTTGAGCTGTTGGGACGCTCAAACTTGAAGTTTGTGTCCCTAAAGTTGGTGTTGCTGCTGGCTTTGGCCAAATGTGTCAATGACATCCCTGCACTATCAGTGCGCCCGTCATAAGCTCAATTCTTCCCTGGCGACCCAAGGATGGTGCTGAAGCCCAACCCGGCATTTGTGCCGAAGGTATTGGGCTTGTGTTCTCCTATTGATGTTATGGCTTTCTCTGCCGAACAGGGTGAGCAGAGGCCTCACCTGTTTTGTCCTGTACATGCTGTCCGTGCGTAAATGGATTTGACAGTGGGCTTCAGGAGGAGCAATCAGCTCTTCTTCTCCTGGCCACCGTCCCATAGGGGAAGGCCTGTTACGAAGCAACGCCTGTCACATTGGGTGGTGGAGGCGATTGCTTTGGCTTAAGGCTGTGATACACTGCAATTTTTCAATTGTTGTACTCAGCTCCAGCTCAAACTGTGCAACTCATGTGCAGAGCCCGAATGTGCGCAGCTCATGATGTATGTTCTCACACTGTACGGACCGACACGACACATCGAGGTCTCGTTTCCAGAAATGCAACGTACAAATTAGAAGAAGAACTCACAAAACAGACGAAGACGAAAAACCCGGAAGTGAAGAGACACTCGCAAATCTCAGCAAAAAGAGCTTTAAAAAAAGTCAAAACAGCAATGTGATGACCAGGAGCTGGCTGACTGAATGTTTCCGCTCCGTGTGTGGCACGGGTGGTTCTCCTGTCCTAATTGGAGCAGGGCTTGCCCTTTAGGCTGGTGTGGCAAGCTTGTCTGCAATAAGGGAGCTACCACATCGCAGCGCTTGTTTAAATACGACAAATCAATGCTTATTTTTGCTTTAAGGTTTGTTGTATTTTCTACACTGTGAATTTCCCTCATATAATGCAAAGATGAGAAAGCTCCCTAATTAGATCAATTACAGGCAAAACTGCTTTGAATCCCAACACAGAGGAGGCCACAGACATTGTTTCAATTCAATTGCACACAACTCCTCATCAGCAGCCTTTTTTTGGCAGGTTTCGCAATGAAACCTGCCAAAAAAGATAAGATAATTTACTTTGCAATTGTAATTGCTAGGTGTGTCTCTGTGTCCCATCCCCCCAGATTTGTTGGTTATTGTTTTACAGACTGACCATTTGTTGCTGTGTTCGGCCATGATCTTCTCTGTGCCTATGCTCCGGTTAATATTATGATATTCATATGTATATATTTTTGTATGCCAAGCTCGTTTGGGAGCCCTGATGCACCTTATTTGTTAATTTTCAATATTTTTTTTCTGTTCTTTGCTTCTGAAAAAGCAAGAAGCAACGGTAGTAGAAAAAAAATGTTGTAATAGCTATTTTCAATTCCTTACTATTATATATTTTTTTTAATTTTTGTTAAAGCCAGGGTGGGCGATTTCTTCCAGATACACTTGTCAAGGTTTTGGTTGAAATTTTCTTTATGTCCTGACAGAAATTAAGATCTTATGTGCTCTGAAAAAGGAACTATCAACTGTCACAGCTGTAAACCTAAAATACTGTAACTTTGAGCAATGGAAAAAAAACGAACCACTTTTTTTTAACCAATCACGTTTCCCTGTCTCCCTGGTTGTTCTCGACCCCTAGCATGCACAAGCTCACGCTGAAAGCACGTCACCGCTGACAGAATTTTTGGTCACGTTTTTTAACATATATGATGGTAAAGTTTATTGTTTATTTACTGCTGAATGAGACATGACACAACAAAGTTTCTACACAATACAAGCGATGAGCTGAGGTCTGCTCCTATGCGTGTGCATGTGAGTGAGACGGAGCACAGAGGGGAGGGGCGAGGGGGGTAAAGGCGGAGCCATCAGGGAGGCTACATTTAAAATCATGCTAGGTTTTGAAAATCACCTACCCTACCTTTAATATGTATACATATAGTATGATTTTGTTTTGTTTGTTTTTTCTTGTTCCTCATTGAACACGCACTGACTGAAGTTGAGATTACTATCCTTGTCGTGAGTTTGTATTTTTGAAAAATGTTCATTATAAAAATAAAAAAATTGTCTTGTTTTGTAACTGAAATATCCCCAACATACAGCTTTTATTTACAGAGTTTCACTCCAATTGGCCTATCTGGACTGACCTCAATAGTTAGTGCTTCAAAACCAACAACCTGTCTTTTAGATCCAATCCCAACGCCACTAATATGGTTAACTGGATTAACACATCTCTATTAACAGGTTATGTGCCACAGGCTTTTAAAACCACTGAAATGAAACATCTGCGTAATAAACCTACCCTTGATCCAAGTGACTTGTCCAATATCCAATCTTCCTTTTGTTTCTAAAATTCTTGAAAAAGTCATCGCAGGTCAACTATGTGATCACCTACTTAGGAACAATATATACGAGAGCTTTCAGTCTAGCTTTAGAGCCCATCACAGCAAAGAGACCGCCTTGGTAAAAGTAACCAATGATCTCCTCTTAGCCGCAGACAGAGGGTTGGTCTCAGTTCTGGTGCTCTTAGATCTCAATGGAGCCTTCGATACAGTGGATCATCATTTATTGCTGCAGAGACTGGAAAGTGTTTTTGGGATTAAAGAAACAGTGCTGAGTTTGTTTAAATCCTGCTTATCAGCCAGAATCAACTTTGTTCATGTTAATAATCTCTCCTCAGCGCATGCCAGAGTTAATCATGAAGGTCCACAAGGTTCAGTTTTGGGGCCAATACTCTTTACATTATACGTGCTTGCACTAGGTAACGTTATCAGAGAACATGATGTAAATTTCCATTGCTATGCAAATGATACACAGCTCTATTTCTCAATGAAATCAGATGAAACTCATCAGTTATTAAAGCTCCAGGCCTATCTTTTAACCAAAAAAAAAAAAAAATAAAAAAAAACTGCACCTAGAGTAAAAGACCCCTGGCCTCATATACTTGTTCATAATAAAACAGGTAATGTTTTCGGCCTCCAGGGGAGCGACATCATCTTTTATTTTGAAAACACTATTCCAAAAGCGCTTTCCCTCTTAATACAGACTCTAATCAGTGCTGACAAAATATCATATACAAAAAACAAAATGGGCACAGACAAAACCAAACGGACATCATTTTTGAAAACAAGTTACATCAATTCTTCAATACTTTAAAATATGTTAAAAACAAAAAAAAAAATCTGTTAAACTGTACCATTTATTCTGCAAACATTTGAAACCTGAAGGTTTTCCTGCTGTCTTTTTTTCTCAGTTGTCTCGTTTTCTTAGTTCTCTTTCCTTTTATTAATGGTTATCGTGTGTTATCTTTTGCTGTAATGTAAACTGTTGTAATGACTAATTTCCCTTCAATAAAAAAAGAAAAAAAAGGTCCTAGTAGGTTTCTAATGCGCCGGTGCACAGACTGGAGGACTATTGGCCACAACGACACGTGTAAAGAGTCCGTTTGTTGCTCAGTTATCCTACGTATTTGCCTGTTTAATAACACTGTTTTTTTTGTTAGTTTATATTCATACTTTTATGTGTCACTTAAACAGATTTATTTTATTTAAATTATAGTATTCATATGTACCAATTATGTTTCTCTTAATATTTATTTGAAGCTAAAGTACCCGTTTAGCACAATGTTACAATCAGGCACACATTAGTCCTCCATTTTAACACGAAAATGGCTTAAAAAAACTTGTTGATGTTGAGTTGGCATTTTGGCTCCAGACATGAAGCATCTTGTTTGGGAGCTTAAAAACTGATAATTAATCATCTTTAAACACAGCGATCCAATGAATGACCTCGTTTGCATGGCGAGCTGGTCTAATGTGACGTTTAGGCCGCCACGCAAGTTTTAGGATTCACTTGCCTGCTGACTCAGCGTGGGCTCTTCAGCCATTAACTTATATCATTTTAAACTCTCTTTTAATTTTTATTGGATGTGCGAGAAGGACATTGGAGAACATGACACTGAGGAGAGGTAGGTTAATGCGAATAAATCGGTCTCTGATAAGCATTTAGCATTAGCCTTTGTTTCCAGACCAAACAATGAGACCATCAAAGCTGTTTTATTTATTTCAACCTACGTGCACAGTTCTACAATTACTTTCCGATGTTCAGTACCTTCAAACAACTGTGTAAATTAAGAGCTCCGTGAATGCTTTTGTTAAATCAAATTTTAATAGTTTTTGGGAAGTCAATGCACAACATACAGCCCGCAGTCAGAAACTGCTAACCAAAAACACTTTAAATAGACAATAGATTGGGACAATACACTACGTTTACGATACGTTAGACGATAATGGGCTCACCATAACAATACATCATATTTGACCCTAAAATGTTGGAGGGAAATAAAGTTTTTATTTGACTTTAACTCAGGGCATACCTAATATGCATATTAACTTTTCAACTCAACAGGAATAAAAAGTAAAATAATGAAAACTAACCATAACAATATGGTGTCATGTAGGTTGTGATTTATTTATTTAGTTTTTTAATCTGATGTTAACATTGTGATGTCTTACGATATATTGTAGCACCATCAAAAAACGCACACTTCCCTTTTTTCGAGGCAGTGTGCTGGATCAAAAAGGTCTAAAGATGCTAAGAAAAAAGGTCCACACAACTGCGTGGTTAGCTCCCAATTTCAGTGTGGTGTAAATTAAAAGCTAACCACACAGTTGTGCGGACCTTTTTTCTTAGCATTTTACGATATATTGTCCCACCTTAAATAGACATGATGTGTAAGCAACAGATCGTAATGTGAAGGTGTGGTGAACAGTTAAACAGGACTTTGCAGTCAAAGATCGTCCTATTAATTGATTGCATGACCTTAGAGTCCTGATCATTCACAGTCTTTTGTTATTCATTCAAAATAAATACTGCTCACTACTGCACTTTAGCACACAAAACATTTGACTTTGTCTTTCAGTTAATGTGATCATCCTCGTGCTGCTGGCTGTTGCCTTTCTGATTATTGTTCAGCGAAATCTCCTCAATCTCAATGATTTATTACATAAAGATAACCCAGGTACAGTCTGTTCATATCTGTTCTGGTGTTTGTGCTCTTATAGGGTGCATGGACACACTGCAGTAGCTTCACACATTTTATGCCAAAGCAGCAAAGCATAATTTTCTTTAACCTGTGTGTTAAATCCACTTTCAGACGTTGAGGGGATCCTTCCCTTTGAGTCTGAGTTGTCCCCAGACTTAAGGCTGCATTTGGCGAGACAAGGAGAGGAGATCCCTATAATCATCACTGCTGCTGAGGAGAGACTTGGAGCTGTAATTGCTGCCATCAA
This sequence comes from Gouania willdenowi, assembly GCF_900634775.1. NCBI lineage: Eukaryota > Metazoa > Chordata > Actinopteri > Blenniiformes > Gobiesocidae > Gouania > Gouania willdenowi. Next base: position 28,411,620 of record NC_041048.1, on the reverse strand, counting down.
CAGCGCCTACCAGAACAGTAAAGCTAATGTGGTATTCACCATCGTCACCTTGAATGAAACAGTCGATCACCTCAAGTAAGACTCAAAATCCAAATTATTAATGAACAATACTGACACAGATGGGTATTTTGTGTAACCGGTCATGTTTATTTGGGTTTTGTATTAACAGATATTGGTTGGGCAACTCAAAGTTAAAAAATATTAAGCATAAAATAGTTGTCTTTAATCCTGAGATCCTCAGTGGGAAGACAGCAGGAGATCCTGAGATTGCAAAGATAATGAAACCAGTAAGACAAATTAATGCGACTCACTCTGTAAAAATGTTGTGGTTTATCATCACAGCTTGTTTTTTTGCTGTTTTTTCCAGTTAACTTTTGCACGATTTTATCTGCCTGCATACATACCAGAGGCAGAGAAGGTCATCTATCTGGATGATGATGTCATTGTGCAAGGCAAGAGCAAATCGTCACAAGATAAACTTTGTCAGAGATTCTTTTGAAGTAATGTAATGAGTTTTCTATGCGTTCTGGTAAATCTCAGGGGATATTCAGGATCTTTATGACATTAGCATCAAACCTGGGCACGCAGCAGCATTCTCAGACGATTGTGACTCTGCATCTGTAAAGGGCATCGTTCGAGGAGCTGGAAATCAGGTCTGTTAATCAAAACAACAGATGTGCATCTTCCTTCGGAAAGCTACCAAAGCCTGATTATGTCTGACTTGATTAAAAAAAAACAAAAAAACTTTTCAACAGAACAACTATATTGGATTTCTGGATTTTAAGAAGGGAGCCATTAAGAAGCTGGGAATGAAGACCAACACTTGCTCCTTTAACCCAGGGGTGATGATCGCTAACCTGACTGAATGGAAGAACCAAAATGTCACGCAGCAGTTGGAGCACTGGATGGAACTCAACGCCAAGTAAGTTACACTCACCAGTGACTGGTTCTGCCTGAT